>NC_034590.1:36102397-36111343 GCF_900095145.1 Mus pahari | reverse complement strand
CCTGTCCCAAAGTCATGAAGAGCATCCCTGTCCCAAAGTCATGAAGAGCATCCCTGTCCCAAAGTCATGAAGAGCATCCCTGTCCCAAAGTCATGAAGAGCATCCCTGTCTCAAAGTCATGAAGAGCATCCCTTGTGTTCTCTCCAGCGTCTTCAGTGTTTAAGGTGTTTTAAAGCTGGTGTCTTTGATCTATTTGATTTTTGTACAAGGCGAAGGATCTGGTTTCGCTTTTGTTTGTTGACTGGGTTCTTTTTGTCCACTTCTTTGTTAAGGATTCCGTGGAGACAGGTTCGTCAGTGTAATCCCAGGTATCTCTCTGTGCTGTGGTCTTGGCTGTTTGCATGCCACTGCCACACCATCCTTATCACTGTAGCAGGGTGTTGTGATACCTCTGTGTTCTTTACTCCTCAAAACTGTCCTTGCTATGTCTCATCACTAGTGGTTTCACAGGAATTCCTAGATATTTTTTAGATATATGGAATCGGAATTTGGATGGTCATACATTACACCTGTAGAGTAGGTTGTGGGTGATGGATAACTTGGAAGACAGAGACAGATAACTGTCAGTCAGTTGGAGGCCAGCCTGGTCTACATAGTGAATTTCAGGACAGCCAGGACTACACAAAGAGCTCCTGCCTCATAAAAGCAAATGAAAAATAATCTGTAGATTAATTTGCAATATGACCATTTTCACAATATTAATTTTGCCAGTCTAGGGACATGAAAGGGCTTTATATCAGCCAGCATCTTTGGCTTCCATTTTCAGTGACTTGAAGAGTTCTCTGTAGAGGTCTTTCACTTCTCTGGATAGACTTACTTCTAGGTTGTTTTGGAAGAAGGGTGGGATGCAGGCAAACAGATACATGGGTCATGAAAGAGCATATAAAGCTGCCATTATTTTTTTTTCTTCCTCTGTAGTGATCAGGTGAATCAGATGTACTTGATGGTGAGCTAACTAAAACTCCATGGTTTCAGGGTAGTCATTCTGGCTGTGAAGAAGCTCACTGGGCTGTGTAGAGTTAGGCTGGCCAAGCATTTGAGTGATTGCCTTAAACAGTCTGCATGAGAGTTTTCTATTTGTGCATTCATTACGATACAGTGATTTTATCCATAAAAATGTGAAAAGGGATTTGCAGAAATAACAGGTAGAAAAAACAGAGACGTTTGAAGAAGACAAGGCCTCAACATATATGACTATAGTTAATAGTGAACATAGTGGATACTAGCTGGAAAAAGCCAGCCTCACAGAGCGGCTGTTCCACTCCATCCTCTCCAGCAGGCTTCCCTAGCCCATTGTCCACAGCAAGCTCTCCCACATCATTCTCTACCATCCCATGACCCTGTATGCCCTTTTAACAAAAAAAGATTTGCCAAAGACAAGTGAGAAGTGAAGTTCCCGAAAGAAAAATGTTGGAGAGGGAGGGAGACAGATCCAGCGCCTATGTTACTGAGTCAGCAAGCTAACAACCATCAAGGTTAAGGAAAGTGGAAATGCTGCAGACGAGAGTCTAATCACCTTTAGCTGTTTTCAGTCCTTTTGAAAGCCACCCGCTGCTCACTGTGTTTAATCTAACATCCTTGTGGCCATCAACTCTTTACTATGTATTCTTAGCAGACCACTAGCCTCCATCAATCCAAAATCCAAGAATGTCATCAGAAACTTACAGTAGAGTTCCACTCTTTGCTGTAACCCTCCTACCTAACCCCACAATGTATGTGGTAAATAAATTGCTTTATAACTTTCCTTGTTCTGTAACTAAGAAGAAGACATAGTACTGGAGGAAACCTGAGTCTGTTTCCTGGCCATGATCACTCATATTTGGCTTGAAGGGCAACTTTTATTCTGTGGAGTTTTTTGAGTTTTTTTGTTTTGTTTTGTTTTGTTTTTTATGTATACACAACCACAGACATAAACAAGCCTGCACACAAGTGATGGAGAGAGGTGGGGAAGGCGGGAGACAGAAACAGAGACTGAAGAGAGTAGGCAAGTGGTAGAGTCAGGCTTGCTATAGGACACACTCAATTTTAATTGTAAAGACAGATGAAAGTGAAAATATAGGGGAAGGTTTATCACTCTCACACTAATCCGAAGAATGTTAGTGAGCATCCAGAAACTGGAACTAGCCTTATGAAAGACTCCATCGACTATAGCAACTGCCTAAATGCACACACCCCTGAAGGCGGACCTCCTTAGAGTGGCTCTCAGACCGCACCAGAGATGTCTCTTTGTGCAATGGACAGTAGTTGGAGGAGAAACCCACACCTGGTCGGAGAGCAGAGTGTCAGTGGAGTGTTCAGCCACAAATAGATGTCCATATGAGACAACAGCACACCCAAGGCTCAGGGGCCGTCTCAGAAGAGGAGGCAGATGGATTGTGAGAGCCGGAAGTAGGGGAAGACCACAGTGAAATGCCTTTTCTAGACAAGGCTACTGAACTCATGAACTCTCAGTTGCGGTTGCTTATCCATGGTCAAGTCAGTCAACAATCCAGCATGGATGGGAGAAGGGTACACAAGCCCTGACCACGGCTGAGGGATTATTGACAGTTGGTGGCGTCTGAGGGAGGGAGAGTCTGTTTTCTTTAAGGGTGTGACTCTGGGTAGGTCAAGCATGCTGCAGTAGTTAGCTCCATGTCCATGAGTATGTTGGCAGTATGAATCGGACTTAGTGGGTTGTAATTTTTAAAACCAACAAATAAACATGAAACTGGGAAAGGGTGGGTAAATGTGGGTAGATCTGGAAGGAGTTAAGGGGAAGAGAAGGTGGCTGTGATTAAAATATATTGTTTTCATATGTAAAATTCTCAAAAGATAATAAAATATTATATTAAAATAAAACACACTTCTAATACATTTAAAAGAACACAAATCAGACCACAGTGGAATTAAACCAGAAAACAATGAAAAAAAAAAGATAGTAAGGAAATCTCCAAATATTTGGCAATCAAACAATGTACATTAAGTAGCAATCTTAAAATGGAAGCAGAATGAGCTACCCAAAACTAGCTCATTTTATGATGTTAGTGTTAGTCCTAAATAAGGACTAGATTACCTATTATGACACATAAAAACTATATACCACATCTCTCATAAACGTAAATGAAAGTTTTTCTCAACAAAATATCAGTACATTGGAACCATGCAAAGATGATAAAGTTGGATTGATTCCAGGTATGCAAGTCTGGTTCAGCATTAGTTCAATTAATTAATGTAATACACCATATTAACAAAGTCAAGAAGATAATCACATAATCACATTAAATAGATGTCAACACAGCATTTGAGAAAGTTCAGCATTCCTGTATGATGAAAAGAAACCTCTCCAAGAAATAGCAGAGAGGGACCACCATAGCTTGTGAACTTGTGACAAGGATGCAGAATCATGCCTAGCAGAAACAGGAGCAAGATAAGACAGTTCCTAGTTCTCTTTCAAAAGACACCGTTGCCTTTCAAAATCATTCTAAAAATCAGAGCAAATGTCCCAAGACAAAAGGAGATGACGGTATATTAATGGAAAGAAGTAAAACTGTTCACAGATGACTTGATGATCTCTAGGAAACTTTTAAGAAGTGCAAGTAAAAGTCATTGAAATTAGAAAATGGTGGCAGTTATTTATAATAGCCAGAAGCTGGAAAGAACCCAGATGTCCCTCAATAGAGGAATGGATACAGAAAATGTGGTACATTTACACAATGGAGTACTACTCAGCTATTAAAAACAATGAATTTATGAAATTCTTGGGCAAATGGATGTATCTGGAGGATATCATCCTTAGTGAGGTAACCCAATCACAAATAGGGTCACTAGATATGCACTCACTGATAAGCTGATATTAGCCCAGAAACTTAGAATACCCAAGATACATTTTACAAAACACAAGAAATCCAAGAAGGATGACCGTCGTGTGGATACTTCATTCCTCCTTAGAATAAGGAACAAAATACCCATGAAAGGATATAGGTACAGAGACAAAATTTAGAGCTAAGATGAAAGGATGGACTATCCAGAGACTGCCTCATCCGGAAATCCATCCCATCATCAGCCACCAAACCCAGATACTAATGCACATGCCAGCAAGATTCTGCTGAAGGGACCCTGATATTGCGGCCTCTTGTGAGGCTATGCCAGTGCCTGGCAAACACAGAAGTGGATGCTCACAGTCAGCTATTGGATGGAACACAGGGCCTCCAATGGAGGAGCTAGAGAAAGTACCCAAGGAGTTGTAGGGGGCTGCAACCCTGTAGGTGGAACAACAATATGAACTAACCAGTACCCCCTGAGCTCGAGTCTCTAGCTGCATATGTAGCAGAAGATGGCCTAATCGGCCATCATTGGGAAGAGAGGCCCCTTGGTCTTGCAAACTTTATATGACCCAGCACAGGGGAAGGCCAGGGCCAAGTAGTGGGAGTGGGTGGGTAGGGGAGCAGGGGCGGGGGNGGGAGGTATAGGGAACTTTCGGGATAGCATTTGAAATGTAAATAAAGAAAATAATAATAATTTTAAAAAGAAGTAAAAAATTGTTTTAAAAATGAAAAATAAAAAAATAAAATCAAAAAAGAAAGAAAGAAAGAAAGAAAGAAAGAAAGAAAGAAAGAAAGAAAGAAAGAAAGAAAGAAAGAAAATGGTGGCAGCAAACCTGCAGGATGTACTGGTAAGAGACGAAGGTCATTTTCCCATGTTCCAGAAACACAATACCATTTACATTAGCATGCAAAATGAAGTATCTAGAGACAAACTTAGCAAAAGTGTACAAGAAAACCATGAGGGTCTGCACAAGGTGGCACGGGGAAAAGGAAAGGGAAAGGGAAAGGGAAAAAGAAAGGAAGGGAAAGGAAGGGAAAGGATGGGAAGGAAGCAAGGAAAACTACTAACTCCAGTAAAAGAAAGAAATCAAGTTTTAAACAGTTAGAGGGCTATCTCATGCTCACAGATAGGAAGGCTCAGCACCCTTGGGATGTCAGTTCCCTTCAACATGATCTACAGATTCCAATCAAACACCAATCAAGCTTTCAAAATGCAAGTTATTTTTGGATACTGACAAACTATAGAGAGACACCACCTTGAGCATGGGGGTGACTTGTTAGATATAGTGTCAAAGGAAGGACTTATAAAAGAAAAAAATCATGAGTTAGACTTTACTAAAATAAAAATTGGGGGCTGGAGAGATGGCTCATTGGTTAAAAGCACTCATTACTCTTGCCAAAGACTCAATTCCTAGCACCCAGACAATGGCTCATAACCTTCTGTGACTCCAGTTCCAGGAGATCCAAACCCCTCCTCATGAACATGTGGTGTTCATATATACTGACAAACAAACCCTCATTGCAAAAATAAAATAAGTCTTTAAAAATTGTTAGTGAAAAACTTACATTCTAAAAGGTATTATTAAGAAAAATGAAAGAAAAATAGAGACTGGAAGAAAACATCAAATGAAAAAGAATTTGATCCAAATATACATTGAACTCTTAAAACTCATAGATGACTTGATATCTACAAAAATATTATGTTGGGCAAGAGGCACATGGATGCCATAGTGTGTCTATGGAGGTCAGGAGACAATTTGCAGAAGTTCATTCTCTCCATCTAGACCCCAGGAATCAAATTCAGGTCATAAGTGTCAGCAGCAAGCACTTTTGCCCACTCAGTCATCACACTGGCCCCAGAGAACCATCTCTAAATAGTGTAAAGATCTAGACACCTCACTAAAGATGCAGTCCCTTGGAGAGATGCTCAGCATCATGTACCAGGATCAGCAGGGGTTTCAAATAGCAATGGCATACAATGAAACTTCTATAGGAATAGCTAAAATGCAAAAGGTGACCACCACAGACCACATCGAGGATGCAGGTCGACAAATGCTCCTCGGTGCTGCTCTTAAATGTCTCTTTGAAGGGCAGGCAAGCAGCATCCTATGAGCTAGACACTGTCTTGCTGTGTGCCCCATTGGCTGAATGAACCCACAACTTAAATATGAAGCTAGACATAATAGCACATGACTGTGAATCTAGGACTCTGTAGACAGGGATAGGAAGATTGCCAAAAGTTAGAAGCTAACCTGGCCTACATAAGCATGTTCCTGGCCAGCCCTGTCTCAAAAGCCCAGACAAACAAAATGTATGTGTCTTAGTTAGGATTTTACTGCTGTAAACAGACATCATAACCAAGGCAACTCTTACAAAGGACAACATTTCATTGGGGCTGGCTTACAGGTTCAGAGATTCAGCCCTTTATCATCAAGCAGGGCAGTGTCCATGCAAATGTGGGGCTGGAGGAGCTAAGAGTTCTACATCTTCACCCAAAGGAAGACAGGAGAAGTCTGGCTTCTAGGCAGCTAGAAGAAGGGTCTCCAAGCCCACTCACACAGTGACAAACTTCCTCCAACAAGGCCATACTACCCCAACAAGGCCACCCCTCCTAACAGTGACACTCCCTGGGCCAAGCATATTCAAACCACCATAAAATGCAAAACGTCTAAAATAAATTTAAAATTATTAAAAGTGGATGGACATAGAATATATTCAAACCACAAAAACCTGCTTAGAAATGTTGATGATAACTTAATTGCCAACAAAAGGTGAATGTTATGTGTCACACAAGAGAGTACTGCCATTACTAAGTAAGAACAAGGCACAGATACCGATGACTTTAAATGCAAATCACATAGTGAAAGAAGCCAGTCTGAGAGGGCCACATACAGTGTGAGTCTGACCCTACTGTGTGGGTTCTGGGAGGTAGAGACGAGGATGGGTAGGTCAGCTGGGGCACAGAGGATTTAGTTTAATTTAGTTTAAAGTCATTAGTATGTGTGAGTGGATATTAGAGAAGGAGTCTATGGAGTTAGTTCTCTCTTTCCACCTTTATGTGACTTCCAAAAATTGGACTTAGTCACCGGGCTTCTGGCAACCTCCTTACTTCACTTACTGAGCCAATGAGGGGGTCAGAGCAGGTTGAGGTCTCTGCTGAGGGAGCTACAGGGATTGGGATCTCAAGGTGTGCATTGCCTAGGTAACTAATACTCAAATTAAGTTATCTAGCTGGAATCCTAGGTACCAATAAAATGTAATATATATATATATGTAATATATATAAATGTAATATATATATAAAAATGTAATATATATAAATGTAATATATATATATATTATATATATATATAATATATATATATATATATATATATATATATATATATATATATGTTTGTCTAAACAAACACTTGTCTAGACCCAAAGTCTGTATGTCTCAGTGAACATCTACACCCTTAGATCAGCCATTCTGAAGCCAGAGAGCTTCTCTTTGGAGTTAAGGCTTTCCCCATGGACTGCATTTATATATATATATATACATTTGTCTTCCAATAGAGAGAAAAACAATAAAAACATAACCAATCTAAAAAAAGACAGAAACACAGAAGCAGATCAAACATAAGACATAAGATGTCATAAGATGGCAGATTTACATAAGTGAATCGAAATTATATTGCATGTAATACTATAATTGCTTTACATAAGTGATTAAAATGTTGTACTTCTTTTTTTAAAAGCTCCAAACTATCACATGCCATTTATAATCAGTCTGCTTATATACAAAGCTACAGGAAACTTGAAACCAAAAGGAACAGTGGTTCTCAACCTTCCTAATGCTGTGCAGCCCTTTAATGCAGTTCCTCATGTTGTGGTGACCCCCAACCATAACAATATTTTTGTTGTTACTTCTTAACTATAAATTTGCTACTGTTATGAATCATGATGTAAATATCTGATATGCAGGTTATCCGTTATGTGACCTCTGTGAAAGGATTGTTTGAACCCCAAGTGGGTCTCAACTCATTGGTTGAGAATCATTGATTTAGGTAAAGCCCATACGGCAAAAGAATAATATAATATAATACAATATAATGCAATATAATATAATGAGATATATTAAAAATCTGGTGCATATATCAGATGGAATACTATTTAGCTCTATAGAGAAATAAAATACAAAATATCTTTTAAAAATGGATGGAAAAGAATATATATTAAATAAGGTCCTCAGTCTCAGAAAGAAAAAAAAAACAGATATATTCTCCCTCGTATGTGGACTTTTGTCCATGCTGTAGACATGTATGCCAGTAAACAAATGTGTGTGTGGATGTAGTATAACATACAGAATCAAGAACAAGGGAGGGTGACATGGGGCAGTGAGGAAGACCAGAACTCAGCAGGACAGTGAGCTGTGACGAAGCAGCTGAGGCTACTTGTCTTTCCGGTTTTAATTCTGCCGTGGATGTTTCGAGTCTTCACGGTAGGTAGGTGCATAAAAAATGCAGTCCATGGGGAAAGCCTTAACTCCAAAGAGAAGCTCTCCGGCTTCAGAATGGCTGATCTAAGGGTGTAGATGTTCACTGAGACATCCAGACTTTGGGTCTAGACAAGTGTTTGTTTAGACAGCTATGGTAACCTGGCTGCACGGTGTCTTTAGGTGCAAATTTTTTACAGTAAAGTGATCTTTACTTTTTTAAAAGTTCATGCCTTTAAGCTGCTATGCTCTTGGTACTATGGAAGGGGGAAATCACTGCGCCCTACACAAAGAACTACAGGCATCTAGGGAACACTGGGAAGAGTCTTCCTCGGGGATGAGTCTAGTGATTAGTTACTAAGTGCCAACTGGTTAGCCTGAAGTCATGTGCATACAAGCAAACCGAACTGACTGAACAGGTGGAGTGTACATTGTTTGCATATATATATGTATATGCAAGAGTTATGAAGAAAAAGAGGCCATGAATTTGAATGGAAACAAGCGGGCAGGGTTGAAAAATGATGTAATCGTGTCTTTAAAAATATAAAAAGTTCATTATTCTGACAAAAATTAAGAGAAAAGGTTCAATTAGCCAAGGTGTTTTAAGATTTTTTTCATGCGTGTACACAATATCATTATTATTATTATTATTATTATTATTATTAT
>NC_034590.1:36094375-36102237 GCF_900095145.1 Mus pahari | reverse complement strand
ATGAGCCACCATGTGGTTGCTGGGATTTGAACTCCGGACCTTTGGAAGAGCAGTCGGGTGCTCTTACCCACTGAGCCATCTCACCAGCCCTATTTTGTGTTTTTTTTGAGACAGGGTTTCTCTGTGTAGCCCTGGCTGTCCTAGAACTCACTCTATACACCCAGCTGGTCTTAAACTCAGAAATCCACCTGCTTCTACCTCCCAAGTGCTGGGGTTAAAGGCATGGGCCGCCACCCGGCATGTGTGTGTATACTGTATTAAGGAGATTTATTGGGTTTCTTCATGCTTTACAAAGGTGTCCTCACCACCTTCGCAGCTGCAGAGGCGGTGGGAAGGGTGCGAACATCTGCATTTCTCCAAAGGAGAAACTGAAAGATTTGCCCCTGCCAAGCAGGTATGTGAATGCCCCAGGTTCAGTCCCTGCATTTTCCTGTTTTCTTGGCTTTCTGGGCAGTTCCTTAAAAATCTGAAAGGGTACACTGCAGTGTAGTTCACAGTCCTCCATGGAAGTCATTACATGTGTATTTCTGAGTCTGTCACATGAGGACCGCCTTGTGCAACTGCCATCTACCTGGCTGCAGTTCTCTCTCCTTCTCCCTATCTCCTCTCCCCCTCCCCTGCGAGTGTGTGTGTGTGTGTGTGTGTGTGTGTTTGCTAGGAATCAGAACTTTTTTTTTTTTTTTCAGAACTAGGACAAGTGCTCTCCCACTGAGCTGGTACCTCTCTGTAGAAATCATCTTAAGGCCTTCAGGAGAAGGCAAGATTCAGACAAGGGAATTCTGAATGAAGGCCAACACAGTTCTGCAAGAGAAAGGACGTGGGCTGGGGTGTGCAGAGGAAATGACAGCGGGCAGAGCTTTCTGACAGCTGAGGACAGACAGGCAGCTGAGGGCGTCTCAGGACAACTTTAGTTTGATGTTATTCCTGAGCCTACACAACAACTAGACCTCCTACAACTGCCTGTTGGCAGGCAGGGGGTAGCCACAAAAGCGACAGGCTGGTGAGGTGGGGCTTCTTGACCACGTTGGTCCGAGGGAGGGAGAGGAGGGTGATGTGTAACTTCTTCCTTTCTATTGAAATGCACCTCTCTGGTGTGCTGAGATGCAAGGCACACCAAACTCACAAAAAGCCCTGTCTCCAAGGCCCTCAGTGAAGTTACATCAGCAGTGGACAGTTTCTGATGGCTAGGAGACTTTTTAGTGCTGTTGCCTGCAAGTCCTGCAAGGACTTTAGGGGTACACCTTTGTGAGCCCCCACCTATGCTGGGTGGGCATTTCTTTTTAAAGTTGTCTGACTCACCTGTGCTTCTGCAAGGGACCCCTAGAAACTCAGTGGTTCACCAGGCTGGGACTAGCTGGTATTATTCCTCTGGCCTGTTGTTGCTGCCTCTTTCTGTGGAAACTGAAATAGGTTCCCCAGGAGAAGTCATGTGTACCAGTGGGTCTCAGAACAAGAAGCAGATGTGGAATTAGAAAACACAGTTATCAGGAATCTCGGCCTCCTGGGACTCAAGCTAAAGTGGTTTAAATGTTAAAAGGGAGCTTTTTCTACCAGGTGGCCTCAACAGCTGGTGGGGTATGTGCCAGGAATCCATCTCATTCCTTGGGGGGGGGAGGGGATAACTGACTTCTCTGTCTCAGAACCACGAAGCCACCTATGCTGGCTAGTTTTATGTCAAGCAAGAGTCATCTGAGAGGGGGGAGCCTCAACTGAGAAAATGCCTCTACGTGATCTGGCTATAGGCGAACCTGTAGGGCATTTTCTTAATTAGTGATTGATGTGCCTGGGCCCAGCCTGCGGTAGGTGGGATCACCCTGGGATGGTTGTCCAAGTGATGGAGAACAAGCCAGTAGGCAGCACTCCTCCTTGGCCTCTGTATTGGCTCTCGCCGCCAAGTTCCTGCCCTGAGTGCTGTCAAAGATGAACAGTGATGTGGAAGAAGTGTAAGCAAAATCAACCCTCTCCTCCCCGAGTTGCTTTGGCCATAGTGTTGTTTCACAGCATTCGAGACCCTAAGACACCACCTGTCCATCACTCAAAACCCAAGCAGGCTCTGGGCTTAAATAAGGCCAACAGCATCGTCATATGGGCAGCAGAAGTGTGCTGTCCTATAGCGTTCTGTACTTGGAGTGGCCCTGGATTCAGTTCCATACTATACTGCTGTCTTAAAATTTTTGAAAAAAAAAAAATTAAAACAAGGAAGCATGCCTATTGTTTTGCGGTCCGGCCAACACATGTTACAGCAGATCTCCGATAGAAGTCCCAGCAGTACCATACCCAGGGTGTCCACCAAGTGCCAAAGGCTTGTCTGCCGTGGAGGTGAAGGCCTCCTCTGGGTCTTGCAGGGTGGAGATGACTCCAGCCAAACCTCCGACAAAGTACCTCTGTCACAAGCAAGTGTCCAAGTGAGTGACTCACGAACCTTGACTGGCTGCACTGCCTGTCTACCCTGGGCCAGTTCAGGGGACTTCCTGAGCTTGAGGTGTCTCCTGCCATAGAGGCTTGGCAGGAGGGTTAAAACCCTTGAGCTGCTGTTTTTCTAGCAATGACAGTACCCCAGCTTGTGCCAGCTGGTCAGCCTGTCCAGCTGGGGAATTTGGCACCCTTCACCTTCAATGGCCCACCTTTCTCTCCTTACTGCTGAGCCCGACTCTGCCAGCTCAGCGCTCTGCTGCCCTCAGCTGGCCATCTTCAGAGCCAACCTGACCCCTAGCTGTGGTTTGCTTCTATAAGAGTTATTTTTCAAATTGCTGCTCTTTTCTTTTCTTTTCTTTTCTTTTCTTTTCTTTTCTTTTCTTTTCTTTTCTTTTCTTTTCTTTTCTTTTCTTTTCTGTCAAAATACCGACCTGCACAATGTCAATTTGAACTTGCACAAAGCAATGCCATTTAGTCATAGGGGTTTTATAAGTAAAGGGTGGAAAGCCATAGGAGAGTGAAAGGCATTAAGAAGGATAATCATAAAACACATTCCGTGCCTGCTGTAGACAGCTCCAGAGGTCTATGGTGGCTCTGGGGGGGCATTGGTACTTTACCATGGCTCAGAAAACTCTGAACAGCGCGTTGTGGCACCCACAAGGTACCCTAACAGAGCTCTTTCTACATGCTCTGTGGGCTCCTGGAGCCTTTGCTATCATGTGTGTGCGTTTGGCACCCCAGCCCCCACTCCTCCATGTCACGGCATGGGGCCTTGTCTTCAGCAAGTGTGTATTTGGGGGATACAGTTATTCCTAAGTACCCAAGGGTGAGTGGTCACAGGGCTCTGAGGTCTGTAAAATCTGCAAGTGCCCAAGGCCCTTAGACAAGATAAGGTTGTGTGTGCACAGAACCTGTGTACATTCTTTAAGACATATCTTGATGACACAGAATATTTACAAGAGCACACATTCTCTGAGTACATATTATATGAAGATGCACATACATGTATTTTGGCAGTGCTAGGTCTTGAACCCAGGTCTTCCCACCTACTAAGTCATGGAGCTACAGCCTTATCCCTACCTATCACACAAACCATGTTATCCTGTACTGTTTAGAAGACAGCAATAAGAAAAAAACAGTCTGTTTAAATCCTTAGATTCAAATCTGTGGACATAAAGGTTAATGCTTCCCTGCAGCTCTAGATAAAGGTCCTTTCTGGAGCCACAGGGCTGCCTGGGCCCTAGGCCACCATCTTAGGACCCAGAGTTGAAAGGGCCTGCCCCTGTGCCTTCCTGGCAGCTGGTCATTTGCACCAACAGCTGTTTGCCTGACCAGGATAGGAAGATGAGGTGAGCCAGAGCAGAGAGGAACAGGTACAGATCATGTGTTGGTAGAACATTCACTACATGGCTACTGGTGAGTGGGAATCGGTCCAGGGACTTCATCTAAGCTCCAGGGATGGGGAGATGGGGCCAGTGAGCTGGGTTCCTGGGAGTAAGAACCCTTTTGCCCCTGGCTGCTTTTACATCTTCGACACCAGGCTTGGCCCTGTCTCCCCTTGTCTCTCTGAGCTGCCCATGAGCTCCATTCTCACCTCTTCACAGAAATGACTCCCAGCATCACAAAGTGATGGGAGCTGGGCTCATCGGCCAGGCCTGCTTTTCCGGGATCAAAGTCTTATCGACAGCCTTTAATCACATGAAAGCAGATATTCCCAGGGCATTAGGTTCCACCAGATGCTGTGCGCCTGCCTGGACCATTAGGAGATTATGCTTGGACCCAGCCAGTACCCGGCACCCGTAACCTGGGGATGTGGGACTGAGCTCTTGATCGTTAAGCCGAGGGAACCAGCACTCTGGGTACCTGTGCTTTTTTTCTGACCCTCTCTGTAATGGCCCCTAGACTTCTTTGCTTAGGAATCTCCTCTCCCCAAGCAGATGTGACAATCCCTTTGCATGGCTATGCTGACCTCACAGCACATCCTTCTAGCTTGATGCTCAGTCATACTGGCAGCCTGGTAAAGCAGGGGATCTGCCTTCCCCCATGGGCTGGAGACTCTGTAGGCCCAAGGCAAGTGGGTGCCCCTCTAGGAGCCAGGGTAGAAAAGGCTGAGCCCAAATCTGGAGGCGCAGGTATTCAGCTGGGTACCAGGGCTATGGAGAATTGAAAAGACCTTGGAGGCCAAAAGCCATAGCACACGTCCCTCTGCGTGGTGAGCTGCCCACTCAAAGCAGACTTAGGATACGCCACTGTCCAGCCTAAGGTGACCTCATGGCAGGGGCTTTATCTATATTTCCAGTTCCAGTCTGTATATGGCTAGGTACAGTCTATTTCTCCTACTGACCACCCAAAATGTCCTACTATTGGACTATAGAGGCATCCAACAAAAGGAGGGCCCCTCAGTCCTTCCAGCTAGCAACGTTCCTTTTGCTAGTAACCATGACAACTAATAGTAAAAAGCACATTTGTTTCAGAAGGCTCAGGATATAATAGACCCTACAGTAGTGGTTCAAAGTCTGTGGGTCGCAATCGCTTTGGCAAACTTCTGTCTCCAAAAATATTTACAAATTCAAAACAGTAGCAAAATTACAGTTATGAAATAACAACGAAAATAATTTTTTAGTGTTTGGGGGGTCACCACAACACGAGGGACTGTATTAAATGGCTGCAGCGTTAGGAATGTTGAGAACCACTGCCCTAGAGAAACACACATGTGGTAAACTTGAGAGTCCCCTTCCTCGTAGGGGACCTGAGAACAATACTCAGTTACTCACATTGGGCCAGTGACCTACAGCAAGAATTTATGTCACCGTTTGGTTAGGAATTCTGCCCAGCGGTCTCTTTGACAACTGGAGACTGTAATGAGACAGACCCAGAGTCAGGCTGCAGGGATGAACAAAGCAGAGACCCTACCCATGGAGGGGCTTCAGGCAGGCCGAGCCCTATATCCCCCTACCCCCTGCAAGTCTTGAAAGTGTGTTTGCTGAGCTGAGACAGCAGCGGCCCCGCCTGCTCTCTGGAGCTTTTCCTCTACCGAGGCTGGGACGGCACCCACAACAAGCACATCCCATATGAGTTTTGAGGGGGAAACCATCACGGGAATGGCTGATTCAGAGTCAAGGGGTCTGAAGAATGAACTATGTGGGACAGTGGCCGACTGGGACGAGGCTGTGAGGGACAGGGACCAGCTGGTAAAGAGCAGCTGGAGGCCCATGCAGCTGGAATGCTGCAGCAGACTGAGCCCAGGAAAGGCTGTGTTGGGCCTAGCAGGGTAGGGCAAGCCTAGCCATGCTCACGGTGTTCTCCATGTTCCCCAAAACGGCTTTGGCTGCTGAGATTCTTTAATCACGTGGCTTCTAAAGCACAGAGAAGCAGCTGCAGAGATGGTCCAGAGAGTGAGGGGCTTGTCACACAAGCATGAGGACCTGCATTTGGATTCTAAGAACCCAAGTGAGATTGAGCATGGTGACATGGATCTGTCATCTCGCTGCTTCTGTAGAAAGATGGGAGGTGGAGACGGGAGAATCTTTAGAGGCCTGAAAGCCTGCTAGCCCGACACACAATATCCTGCAACAAACGACAAGAGACCCCGCCTCAAACACATTGAGGGGGTGAACACTGGAGCTTGGGCTGATCTCTGACCCCTTCACATACATACCTGCTACACACACACACATGCGCACACGCACACACACATGCACACACACGCACACACAAAGGAAGGGATACAAAACAAATCAAAACAAAACACAGAAAGGCATTAAAAATGGCCCCGATGAGTTTTAACACGTGCCACCCCAAGATCCAGCTCTTAGGTATGCCTTTTTATTATAAGGGGGAAACCACAGACAACTCTAAGAGTGGAGCAGAAGTGGCTCTTCCAAAATGGAAAAGGCCGCCGCTAATGGAATCTCTCCGTGTTTGGTGTGGCTTCTCTTCACTAGGAAGCAAGGGTGACTCTGTGTGGTAAGAGATTCTCATAGGTGAGGCTGAAGAAAGGGCTCAGCTGAGAAGAGCACATACTGCTCTCCCAGAGTACCTGAGTTCCGTTCCCAGCACCCACGAAGGGTGGCTCACAACCCTCTCAAACTCCAGTCCCAGGAGACTCGGTACTGTTTTCTGGCTTCCAAGGGCACCTGCATTCATGTGAACAACCCCCTCCCCCAAGACACACACACACATACCACACACATACACAAAACCACATTTGCAGGGCAAGCCCTATCCTGTTTGCACAGGCTTTGCCCACACCCTCCTTTCTGTCTATATTCCGAGGGTTCTATGTAAGCCTGGGTTGAAGAAGGATCCTGGAGACGCGCATGTGGGCATTTCTCTCTGGGTTTTCTCCCATGCATTCAGCAGGTGGTTACGCCACTAAACATCTGTTCCAGTTACTCGTGTTAATCTGCCTTTTGTCAAGGGGAGTCTCAGCATGGAGAATGCACGGAAAGAGTGACTCTGCTCCCCCAAATCTTGTGTTAGAAACACTGCCGAAATGCCTGGACGCCTGTGCCACCTCCCCCACACAGTAGCACACACCCTCCCGTGAGCAGACAGCTCTGCAGGTAATGTGCCACCAAAGCTATCATGGGCTTCTTGGGAGACAAAGAAGAATACTCAAAGGCATAAAGAGAGTGCCCCTCCTGTGCCTCAAAGTGTCATGTTATGCACATGGGCATGGAAGAGATATACAATTTTTATTTGTCAGTTTTAAGAAGCGAAAAATGAAGCTGGGGAAAGGCTCAGTGAGGGGAATTCTCGGCATTCAATCAGGAGAAACTTGAGTTCAAATCTCAGTTAAAAAGCTGGCTACTGGAACATGTGTTTGTAGTCCCAGAATTCCACCCAGAGAGGGGGAACATGGAGACAGGTCAATTCTGGGCTCCAGCTAGCCTTCTGTCACATGTGGAAGGCATGGAGTAACACCTGGGGCTGTCCTCTGACCTTTACACACACTATCTGCACTCATACATGGGAAATGTAATGTGCATGTATCAGTCACACACACACACACACACACACACACACACACACACACACACACACATATGAGGGAGGGTGGAAAGTCAATCCAAACTGGCTAAAGTAGGACAGTAATGAAGTTGAAGAATTGAGCCGAGTTTAGTTCTGTATTAGCCAAGACCAAGTTGCTCTGCCAACAAATCCCTTGTGCATACATACACTTTCAGACTGATGGGAAGGGGTGTGGCCAATCCTTTCTTGCGCAGGGAGGGGTTTCCTTTGGAGGGGTGGAGGGGTGGGAAGAGCATCCAGAGCTCCCTGGGGTCCCCAAGGCAGCAGGAGGCATGGGTGGCCTGGGATCCCACGTGACTGCAAGTCTCCCAGCAGCTTCTACAAACAGGAGCTTTTGTCTGTGGCCTTAAATACACAGGGCAGGCTGTTTCTAATGCTGGGTTGTTTGCAGCCCTCATTGCTGGGGGGGGGGG
>NC_034590.1:36091267-36094315 GCF_900095145.1 Mus pahari | reverse complement strand
CCCCCCCCCCCCCCAGCCACAGATCTCACAGCTTAGGACCAGCTGCTTCTAAAGACAGCCTTGGTGCCACCTCAACTGGCTTAAAGGTTAAAATCCCAGGGTGGCCTTTTCCTACATACACCCTTTACTCTTGGGTCCATGATCTATCAAAGGTCAAAGCCAACTGTGAATGAAGCCTGCCTCATGGGCCAGAGAGCCAGCAGGCCCTGGGACAGATTCTCCCTTCACGCATTCCTCACACACATCTCCATTCCCCTCTGCCCCAAGTGTCGTCAAACCCCCTAGCCTGTGCACTGGCTGTTCCCTGCTGCCTGCTCCTCTTCCTGTGGGTGTCTGCAGGGCTTCGTTTGTCAGCCTCTGGCATTTGCTCAGTGAACCCCCTACCCTGATGTCCTTCTCCTCAGCACTTAACTGACTGCATAGCTGATACCACCAGGAAGCCCACCCCTGTTAGGCGTGGTACTGTTTTCTGACTTGACATTCTAGACCCCAGCTCCAGGGACACTGCTGGACATACGACAGTGCTGGCAAATGCTTGTGAGAGAAAGGAGGCGTGCATTTATAAAAGGCCAGCCTTTGTCCAAGCACCACAATGGGTTTACAGAAAAAAATTAACAAAGAACAAGCTACAAACAACTCCCTCACTACAACAAGTTTTTGTGTTTAGTTTTGGTTTTGCTTTTGAGTTGGTGTTGTAAACATTCAATCTATACTTGTTACAAGAGTAGTTCGTCTAGTGGCTTAACACGGGTAGAAACTGAAGACATCTTCAATGATGGCTTCCTCATTTTATTAATGAGGAAATTAGGCCCAGAGAGGTTCAATAGCTTTCCTGTAATCACACAGCAGAATCCTAAGCACATCTGCAGAGAGGGGTGGTCAGACCTAATGTGTGGGGTGCTATGGCAACCTAGATTCACCCGACCTACATACATCTCAGCTCTGTGTGGGAGGGACCTGTGGGGATACGAGCAGGTGCGAGACCCCACAGAGGCTGGGAAGGCCTGGCAAGAAGCCAGCCTTGGAATGGCTCCGCTCATTTCTGAATCCCAGAGGCAAAGGAGGAGGGAGACAGGGTGGAGCCAGAGGCCTGGGGAAGGCTCCTGCCAGGCTCTGGCTCTCTCTCTGGCTCTTGGGGACAGGGTTGCCAGGGGTGTGGGGCACAGTTGCAGAGCCCCAAACTTACGTACCGGTCCATCTATAACTATGCTGGAGGAAGCCGGGTATGTCTGATGGCTTTAAGGTAGGGTGGGGAAAAAGGAGGATTTTTAGAAGTCTCTGCCAGCCCAAAATATCCTGATCTCTAAAGTGCCACCCCTGCCTCAGCCCCCAAGGAAATGGCAGCACAGCTCAGAGAAGGACACATGCGCGTTCTCTGCTGCAACACAATGAGCTTGCTGCTTTTTTGAAGACGGCTGGCATCAGGGCCACAGCTTCCCTCCTGAATCTTTCAGAGCCTCTGAGCAGAGACTTACTCATGTACTGCAACTGAGGCAGACCCTGGGCTTCTTCAACAACCTGCCTCCTCCTCCTCACGTTCTGTTTAGTTTGTCGGTTCTGAAATTTGAACATTTTCTTTGGGGGAGGGGGATGTTGATCGTCTCATAGTGACTTTGGGCGGTGGCTTAACATGAAAATCTACTGGGATCCCCCAAATAACAGCCACGCTCTCTGAGAAGTGAAGCGCCCTCCACGGGACCAAATCTAGTTCCCCAGCCTGGTTACTGAGATCACAGCTCCTGTTCCCTTGATCTGAGACATGTCTTCTGCTGCAGCTGCTACAGAGGGCGGTGGGATACAGAGGGCAGGCCAATTTGGCTCATCCCCTGTGTGCAGCTTCTGGGCTGAGGAAGCCAAGGAGCTTCTGATAAAGCCAGCACTGTAGAATTCTTTCTCTGAGACTAGAGGCAGGCAGGGCACTCCGAGGCTCTCCTTGCTGCACCTGGGCTTCTTCGAGAAGGATGAAAACAACTCTCAATCGTGAAAGCGGCACTTTGATTTCAAAATCACAAGAAAGGCTAACAGACAGGTGAGCCCTGAAAGCCCGTTACAGGTGAGCCGCGTTAAAAAAAAAAAGGAAGGAGGCTGTCTTAGGGTTTCATTGCTGTGAAGGGACTACATGACCAAGGCAAGTCTTACAAAACAAAAACAAAAAACAAAAAATGTTTAACTGGGGCTGGCTTACAGTCACAGAGGTTCAGTCCATTATCATCATGGTTGGAACCATGGCAGTGTTCAGGCAGACATAGTATAGTGTTGGAGGAGCCAAAAGTTCTCCATCTTAATTTGAAGGAAGCCAGGAAGAGACTCGAATTCCACACCGGGTGGTGGAGCTTAAGACTGAGACCCCAAAGCCCACCTTCACAGTGACACACCCCCTCCAACAAGGCCACACCTCCTAGCAGTAGTGCCAATCCCCGTGGGACAAGCTGTCAAACACATGAATCTATGGGGGCCAAACCTATTCAAACCACCACAGAGGCCTAGAAAGGGAAAAATGATTACATCTAGCACATGGAGAAAGAAAGATTACAGACAGAGCTAACCACCTCTATCCTAAAAGGACATGTCATTTTTAGAATTTCCTTGTGTGTTTTGGAGCTTTTATGAGAGGCTTATTGTTTTGAGAACATATGTTCCAGGGTTTATCTGTGTTGATATTTTAAGTACTGTATAGTATTCCATTGTTCAGAGGGGCAGGGATCACAGCATTCTTCCCTGTGAGCTCCAGGGCACTCCTGTTTGCAGCAGCGTGGAATGCTGAGGTCAGCATCTTTGTGTATGTCCTTTAGGACCTGTGCTGGAATTTTCTAAGGGACTCTAAGGTACAGTTTACCAGGCTGTGCTACCATTTAATATGTTGAAGACCTCCGTCTTCAATTCCAAATTTTATCTGTATCGTTTAGCAAATTAAGATTTAGACAGGGAAGACACAATTTGTAAAACACATGAAACTCAAGAAGGAAGACCAAAATGTGGAGAGTTCGCCCCTTCTTAGAATTGGGAACAAAACTCCCATGGAAGGGGTTACAGAGACAAAGTTTGGAG
>NC_034590.1:36083741-36089612 GCF_900095145.1 Mus pahari | reverse complement strand
GGAGAAGGAGAGGAGGAGGAGGAGGAGGAGGAACAGAAAGGAGAGAGAAGTGCTAGTTTTCAATGCTGACCACGCCCAGTGTGCTTCTCCCATCTGCTGAGTTCCCCACACCCAGACTCTGCTACTTCAGGAGGCTAAGCACCAGGGCAGAGGGCAGCAGAGACACGGAATTCCAGAACAACCGCCTGCTTCCTTCCCGAGCTTATCAGTTAGCAGTGCGAGCAGCTGTGTTCTGGGGAGGAGGGTCATGCAGCGCCCTCCCCGTGTGGGTGCAGCGGCACAGCTAGCAGGCATGTGAATGTCGTGTTCCTGCCAAGTGTGGCGGTGGTAGATTTGTGAATGCTAATTTGCAAGACACCGTGGGTGTGCAGGGCTCTGCAGAAAGACTGCTGCCTCTCACACGCCTGGGAGAACAGAGAGATGTGCCTTCTACCACCCACAAGGAGCCCCTGGGTTTGGACCCTCTCTATTCTTGAAACTTGAAAAAAAAAAAAAAAGCCTGTAAAAATAAACCGTTTCCTATTTTCTTTGTGTGTGTTTTCAGGTTCTGAGGACATCAGACACTAGGAAACAACTGGATGGATAAATGCCTAGCTGTTTCTGTGCTATGAGGCCAACAGCCTGCTCAGCTCCTAAGATGACCCCGCGTCCTGCCTGAGGGAATACCTTCCCTGAGGCACTCCCATGGCTCACACTGCTGTCCTGGCTTCTGTCCCCAACCCTGACCAGGGCACTGGCTGGAATGTCAGAAAGAGCTCCTGCAGGGGTGCACCCTTCTGCTCACACCCTCCCCTTCCTGCCTCCTTCACCCCCTGTAGGGGCAGTGTCTACCTTCTCCTTGGGCTCTACCTGAGGGCAGCTGAGTAAGATGACCTATCAGGCTACCTCCTGTGGGAAAAGAGTGTATACTTGTTGAATGAGCATTCGCGTCATGAGCATAGCCATGTCAAGGACACCAGTGCCTCGGATTTGTAGGATGGCAAGGTCTTTCCCGGTCCAAGGATGGATGTTGGAGAATGGGTGACATTTAGCTAGAAAACAGTAGTGCAAACTGTACAGAGCCTTTTCATCCCAGATGACTGCATGGTCAAATCCCCTGAGGCCGCTTCTCTATAGAGACCATCTACCAAGATTAGCTGACCAGCCTCCTTGTCCGTACCATATATAATAAACACACATTAGATGGTCAGTCTCCTCATCCATACTGTATACAATAAACATGCACTAGCTGACCAGCTGCCTCATTTACTTTGTATGTAACAAACACACTGAGTAAGCAAGCACATGGTGTGTCTCCATCCGAGGGCATAGCCCACGAGATCCTAGCTTTACAGTTAACTTGCGTCTGATTTTCTTAATCAGGTCTCCAGTTGCATGGGCCATGGTAACCTCGGTCCAAAAGACCCGTTCTTGCAGCCCAAGGTACCGAAGGCCACCTACTCCTGGGCTAGTTTTTTGTTACCTTCGACAGAACAGGTGCAGAAGACAAGTGACCCTAGCCCAGTAAGTGGCTTTTACAGAAGGGGGTCTCCACTCAGCCTGCTCAGAGGTCACAGAAACCCAGACCCAACGCAGGGCTCTCTCAGAGCCACCCTCACGTCTTCTAGAAGCAGCAGTGTACCCCCAAGTCCCCTCAGTAGTTCTATAAATCTGGAACAGAACAAATCAAGGGCAAGCGAGCCACATAAGAACCCTTTCACAGTGCCCCGTGGGAAGACAAAAAGGTGTCATGACTCAGAGCCATGAGGATACTGGCCACAGGTACCAGTACAACATCCTGAAAATGAGAGAATGAAGACATCAGACATGGAACATAGAGGCAGGAAATGCAGGGTCACCTCCTAAGAAAGGAGCTTGATGCAATAGAGAATATATATATACATAAGACGCACACGCACGTGCACGCACACGTGTGTACACACACACACACACACACATGCATGCACACACACCTGGAAGACGAGCCCACTGGAGCAGCAATCAAACAGAATAGAGACCCATGTCCCTGCTATCCATCTGCCCTTGGGCCTCAAGCAAAGCTCACTCACCTTCTGGGACCCTGATGTGGAGCTCTTGATTGAACCACGCTTGAAGGAGCTGCTCATCTTCCTCATGGACCCCATTGGTGCTTCTGCATTCCCTGTGAGGTCCAGCCTGCTGCATGGGAGGCCCTGGTCGGCTGAGTTAAGAGAGTCCTCTTTATGAGGCTGGACAGCAGGGCTCAGAGTTTGAGGGTGATATTGATGGCTCAGTCAGCTCAGAAGGAGCTGGACTGCTTCTCACCCTCCGGCTGGACTCCCACCCAGTGCTCAGAGACTAGATGGCTTCTGTAACATCTGTAATCAGCCTTAATCCCCACTCCCCCCCGCACAGTTTTTAGGAGGCAGATTTAGCAAATGGCAATTGGAAGTAAAATCTACTTTGAGAAAGTGGTGGCTGCAGAGGGGTTGGGGTGGGCACATGATGAGGATTTGGGGATCCAACAAGGTGAACTGTGAGAACCTTCAGCACTGGTGCCCAAGGCCCCTTGTCGGGTTGTGTCTTAGTTAATGTTTCTATGGTGCAGATAAAATACCATGACGAAAAGCAGGTTGGGAAAGAAATGGATTATTTCAATTTACAACTCTCAGGTCATACTCCGTCACTGAGGGAAGTCAAGGCAGGTACTGAAACCATAGAGGTACAGAAGCCATGGAGGGGTGCTGCTTACAGGCTTGCTTGCTCATAGTTTGCTCATCCTGCTTCCTTATACACCCCAGGACCACCTGCCCCCAAGTGTGGCTCCACACACACTACTGTGGGCTGAGCTTGCCTACATCAATCATTAATCATGAAAACCCTCTACAGACTTGCCTACAGGCAACTCAAGGGAGATAATTTCTCAACCGAGGTCTCTCTTCCCAAATAACACTCCTGTCAAGCTAACAAAATCTGACTGGCAAAGACCGAGGCCAGGTTGCCATGGCGTTCCTATATCAGTAGGGTGAGTTTCCAGGCCTAGACTTGGTAGAGGGAAGCTCCCTCTTAGGAGCCATTGCGTGTGCTTTCTCCCATGAACTGGGTAAAGAAGCAGTACACCTTGTTGTGTGTGCCCCCTGCCCATCTCAGGTCCATTCTGTGTTCCATGTGAGGGCTCTGTCCATCATATTTCAGGGGTATGGTCCTCCCTCCTGAAAACACAGGCTAGGACAGGACACAGGTCTGCTGGGCTGCTGTGTGGACTAGGGGAAGGGCAGCGGTACACAGCAGATCCATCCAGCAGTTCTCCTAGGTCTAGTCTAGTGCCCCTATGTGTCACCCTCTCAAGATGACTTCCTTGGGTGTTTGTATCAGCTAATGTACAGAGGAGAAAAACAAGGTTCACAGAACATAGACAAGGAGTCCTACTGGCATAGAAAAAAAAAAATCAGCACACAGTACAGACAGACAAGGCTGGAGGTAAGTAAAAACTACCTTGCCAGCCATGTAACCCAAGATGCAACTTTCTCCTCCCTGGGTGTGCCTTCTTGCCCCAAGAGAACTGCTTGGCTGTAGGGGCTCAGAAGGTAGAGCCACAGCCTTTAGAAGTCTGGCTTAGAAGACTGGGGAAATGGTCTTCCCAGCACATACCTACCAAGGAATGCACTCCCTAACCCATTCCACTCTGCACTCCCTGCAACCCTTCAGTCAGTGCAGTTCCAACTTTTACCACAGCCATGTCCACAGGTTTGGGGAACACAATGGAGACAAACGGTTAACAGTGCTTTTTCTGTTGAAGCTGGTCCTTCCTAGTCAGGGGATAGCTTAGGGTTCCCACTGCAATGAAACACCCTGACCGAAAAGCAGTTTGGAGAGGAAAGGGCATATTTGGTTTACACTTCCATATGACTGTTCATCACTGAAGGAAGTCAGGATAGGAACTCAAACCGGGCAGGAACGTGGAGGCAGGTGCTGATGCAGAGGCCATCAAGGGGTGCTGCTTATTGGCTTGCTTCCCATGGCTTGTTCAGGCTGCTTTCTTCTAGAACTCACAACCACCAGCCCAGGGATAACACCACCCACAATGGGCTAGGCCTTCCCTTATCAATCACTAGTTAAGAAAATACCTTACAGCCAGATCTTATGGAGGTATTTTCTCAATTGAGGTTCCATCCTTTCAGATAACTCTAGCTGCTGACATAAAACTAGCCCGCGCCGTGGGTAAATCAGATGTACTACCCTTAAGCAATAAAACACATCATGGGGGGTGGGGGGAATGGGGAGGGAAGGAAAAATCAGTGATCAGGCTGGGGTTGCTTAAGTTTAGAGAGGAAAGTCCCAGAAGAAGACCTTCAAAAATCTGGGCCAGGGGGCATAGGATCACACCTTACAGGAAGTCAGGGTTAGGGAAAGGTTTTTTCAGGCAAACACAGGGATGAGAACAAAGGCCTTGACTTGAAGGTGTGACTAGCACAAACCAGAAAGATCTGGAAGAGGAAGTAGCTAGAAAGGAATGCTGACTGCTGACGGGAAAGAACAGAAGAATATAACTATGCCTAAGCACTGAGGACTGAGATTCTGTTCATTCTGGTTTACGATCTAAAGGGTCCATGATCGTCTCTGGACCGGACTAGCCGGACCCAAAGATGCAAGTCAGCTCAGTGGAATGACGGCCTCTGGGACAAAGTGGCAACTTGTAGGGTGGTGGCCTGACTTCAGGGAGAGTTTGTAAGTGAAGCCAAAGGATGTGCTAAAGGGTTGGGTGCCTGGTCTAAAGAGACGATAAGTGACAGGAAACTGTAAGGCACCATCAGGCCAGAGCTGCTGAAAGGATGGGGGTCCTTCCAATAAGATGCGGACTGGCTGGATACAGCGGTGCTGGCCTGCAGTACCCAGCACAAAGGATGCTGAGGCAGGAGAGTTATCTTGAGCTCAGGAAGTTGAAAGACAGCTCAGATAACAGAGGGACACAGTCTATCTCAAAAAGAAAAAAAATAAAACAAAACAAAAATCCCAAAGAAGGCTCTGTGGGGAGCAGGTGTGGGGATGCCGTGACCGCTGTATTACTAGAACTAATGGCGTAGTCAGTCCTGACTTTTTGTGGTCTCACGGAAGAATTGAACTGTGTGGATGCCTCACGAGCATGTAGTCCTAGTGTTCCTTCTGGTCACCGGCAAACCCTCAACATTCCAAGTGCTCCAGCTTCCATCTGATCTGTGACTGTTGTCTCTTTTAAGCCTCTCTCTAAGCCTCGGGCTCTCCTCACTTCTAGCTTTAAATGACTCCTCTCTGGCCGTCAGCCATTATAATTCCCAAGGACACCACAGCCTGGTCCACGGCTCTGGGCACTATCTCCTGTGCTAACTCCCTACACAGGCAGGTCAGAGTCAGGCCAATTCTCACTGTTCCCTGATCTATTTCCCACAGCTGGTCTACCTCCAGGTTCCCCCCTTCAATGGCCAGTACCCTATGAAGAAGGCGAAAAACCTTCGAGTCTTTGAGATAGTCATGTGCCCTGAATTCCCGACCTTTACCCTAGCCACCTCCAAACTGTGGTCTCCCAGACAGCTCAGAGATCAACCTATGTCATACTTACTAAAAAGGAAAAGCATTCGCACGTGCAGATGTGGACAGATGCTTCTTTTTCAAAGCCCTTGGCCTTTAGGCTAACCCATCCCTCTCCTGTCCCCAGAGTGCTGGCCTGCCTCCCACTTCTTAGGTCCTGCTCTGACCTCTGTTCCTTGACCTTCCTCTGAGATCCTTGAGCCTCATTGCCTTTCTCAGCAACACATAAACACTTAGACACTGGTAGTGGCCTGTGGGTGTAAAGCTATGCTGTGACTCTCTCCCTCCCCCTCCCTCTCTCCTCCCTCTCTCCCTCTCTCCCTCTCTCCCTCTCTCCCTCTCTCCCTC
>NC_034590.1:36072356-36083708 GCF_900095145.1 Mus pahari | reverse complement strand
CCCCTCTCCCCCTCTCTTCCTCTCTCCATCTCTACTTCCCCCCTTCCCTCCCCTATCTTTTCCTCTGGAGCTCCTGGAGGACTTCCTGGGTCTGTTAGGTTCACATGACTTAATTCTACCATTTCTTTAATTTTTAGAACATGGAAAAGCATGGAAACCTTCCTGGCTTATTTGATGGATGGTGCTGGCACACTCCTAGCATAAAAACCTGACCAGGAGAGGGCACCTTTGGCCAATTTGCTGTGAAGCTATAGCAGAAGTAAAAATTCATAACAACTATGGGCACAAACTGGGCCTCCCAGAATTCTAAAACACGAACCCACATGACGGGCAGCCTCCATTTCATTCCCAGAATGCAAGGGGTCTTCAGGGCAAAGAAATCCACTCATACTGTTGAGCACATTAACAGATTAACAAAGACGCATTATGATCATCTTGGTGCTGCAGAAGCCATATGGCCCATCCCAGGGAGGGCCAAAACCAAGAAAAAGAGCAAAAGGCTCCATGTTTGGCAACATACAGCCATCAGTCCTTACTACGGCAAGGGCAAACAAAAGATCCTCAGCAGCCTAGGAATGTGGGAAATTCTGTAGTTTATTACATGGAGAAAAAAACTTGAGGTATCCCTGTTAAAATCAGAAAGCAGTTGAGAGGGTATAATTATACCACTTCTAGTCACAGGAGGCTTGGAGTCCTAGCCAGAATAAGACAAGAGAAAGAAATAAAAGGTATACAAACAGAAAAAGAAGTATTCAAAGTATCGCTACTTGCATGGTTCTATTCAGGAGAGATACCAAAGAATTTATGGGGAACCCCCTAGAGCTAATAAACACTTTCAGCAAAGTGGTAGGCTATGAAATCAACATAATCTGGGGCTCCCTACAGACCAAAGACAAAAGACTAAGAAAACAATCGGGGAAACAATAATTCCTAATAATCTCAAAGCAGGAGACCTATACAATGGAAACTATATAACACTGAAGACAAAAATTGAAAAGGACACCAGAAGATAAAGAGCCCTTCCCACACACGTGGCTGGGTAGAACTAATATTGAGAAAATGGCCAACCTACTGAATGCCCTCAAATAAAAAGTCATGTATGGATTCAATGCCATCTGTCAAGATTCCAATACAATTTCACAGGGAAAAAGATTAACCTTAAAATCTATATGGAAGCCTGAAAGACCCAGGATAAGCAAAACAACAGGAGCAATGAAAGCTCTGCTGGAGCTGTTACCACTCCTGACTTCAAGGTGTGCCACAGAGCTATAGTAATAATACAGACAGCAGAGTACCGATGCAATCTCAGACACAGTGAGCAATGGGATGGGATCAACAGACAGCGTGAAAGTCCACACCCCTGCAGCCACCGGACTTTGGACAGAGATGCTAAAACCACACACTGGAGAGAAGACAGCATTTTTCAACCGTGTTGAAAAACTGAAAATCGACATGCAGAAGAATAAAACCCAATCCTTCTCGCCCTGCCCACAACCCAATCCTAAACGGACCAGAGATCTCCGCGTTAGATTGGAAGCTCTCAACTTCAAGAAGAAAAGGTAGGAAGTACATGCCAAGATTCAGGTTCAGGTAAGAACTTTCTGAATAGATTCGGGTTGTGCAGGGAACAGGACCAAAAGGCAACCGGCGAGATTTCATGCGATTAAAAAGTGTTTGTGCCACCGAGGAAGCCGTCAATCAGCTAGCGAGGCCACCTATAGGATGCGGAGTCTCTGATAGAGGATTTGTGTCTAGAACATATGACACCTTTGTTGTATGAAGCTTTCGCTACCTGTCCTGAGCTCCGGGAACAGACCATGCTTCCAGTCCCTGCCCAGAGAATATTGGAGCCATGGATGAAAATCATAGACACACACAGTTGTTCAATTTCAGATTGCCTTATTGGTTCAATTGTTGGGCATTATTAATCTCCCTCAGCTAGCAAGCCCTCCCCAATAGTCTTAGCTCAGCAACCTAAGTCTATCCTCAACTTCAATTGCTCAGTACCTTCAGTCCCAGCTCAGCATTCCCAGCCTCCCACCCGTAGAAGCAGCCTGTGGTCACTCCACCCGAGATCTCACGTGGCTGATTGGCCTTTTCATCAAGAAGACAAACATTATAAATGGGATATTTTTCCTAACTTATTTTCCATGAGCTCGTTGTTAATATATACAAAGGGTTTTTGTATATTGGTTTTTCTATCTTGCAACTTTCCTGTAAGTCTTTATTAGATCTAAGAGTTTCCTAGTAGACTTTATAGAGTTGAATAAGTAGGAATCGTGCCATCAGCAAATAAGGATCATTTGACTTCTTCCTTTCTTATGTCTTTCCCTTCTATGCTTTTCTCTTCTCTAATAGGTATATCTAAGACTCTAAGCACTGTAGCCACAGAGAGGAGAGGGGCTGCTCGCCTCCTTCCTCATTTTAGGGGAAATGCTGTGTGTCTCCATTTAAACAACATTGAAAACAACAAAACAACAAAACAAAACAACAACGAAGCCAAGATGTGATGGCACACGCCTTTAATCCCAGCACTCAGGAGACTGAGGCAGGTGGATCGCTGAGTTCGAGGCCAGCCTGGTCTATAGAGAAAGCTCCGGGACAGCCAGGGCCACACAGAGAAAGCCCTGTCTTCAAAACCAAAACCAAACCAAACCAAAACAAAACAAGACACCAAGTTGAGAAAGGAAAAGTATGAATCTGGAAGGAATTAAAGGAGGAGTGTGGGTGTATGTGGTTAAAATACATTGCATGGAAGTCTCAAAGGATTAACAAAAACTTACTTATTGGTTTTTCAATATCACTTGGCTTTCAAGGATTCCTAGGATATATTGTCATGTAGGGTGAGGTGCAAAGAGAGGCGGAAGGGTTCTACAATGTGCTTTTCTTTTATAAATGTAGGTAGGCTCACACCTATCGCCTACCAGTCATCTACTTAGTGACTCTGGTGCCTGAAAGCAGTGCAGATGACTTACAATTAGTCTGCCTCTGTTCTAGTGCTAGCCTATAGCAGTTGGTGTGGGTACCGAGTACACATATATGGAAGTTGAAGTTCTTGTTGCAGGGACCATCATTTCTGACTACGGTGTCTGTTTCTTTGCTACTTCCTTATGTATTCTACATAACAAGCTTTTGATGTTGTATTTTGATCTTGTGACTTTGGACATTGAATTGGTTAAGGAAGATAAACGTACAGATGTTGAACACCAGTACTCACCACCCCCTCCCTATCCGTAATTCTGCAACTTTCGTATGGGATGGTAGCATAGTTCTGCAGAAGACTTAATTTAATGTATTCATGACTTTTATTACAAAGTTATTATGTATAACTCATAATATCGCTATAATTTGCTTCCTGGCTTTTCCCCCTTTGAAGTTGAAACTTGCTGTATTTTCTTTTATTTAATTGTGTTTTTACTTGTTTTAATGTTTAGTACCACTAAATTCTACTTCTAACCTGCAATGTTACTCTCAACATTTGTAAAGTTGGTAACATACGCCCTCCGTTTTCATAACAGAAATAGGGTTGCTCATCATTGGTGCTCTAGTGCTCACCACACGATTGTAGTGCAAGAATTTTCTGACAGTCTTTATGGGGTCTCCTTCCACCTGGCCCTAGGCCCCATCTGTTCCTATTTCTCAATATGCTTGTTTATTTGAAAATAGATTTTTTTAAAAAATAAAGTTGATTTTTAATGATTTGTATATATGACTCGTGTGGGTATGTGACGTGAGCACAGGTGCCCAAGGAGTCATCGGTTCCCTAGAACTGCAGTTACCAATGTTTGTGAGCTGACACGTGGGTCCTGGGAAACTGAACCTGGATCCTCGGCAAGTTCTTGTAACCAATGAGCCATCTCTGATAGCAGCTTTTGGAAAGGGAAATCTGGGGAGTTCATTTTCAAGACACTGAATGTCTGAGAGTATCTCTGTTCAACTTTCTTAACTGGTTATATCTTCTTGGCTAGGTGTAAAACATCGGGTGGAAGTCGGTTTCCTTGAATCTCTGGGGCATTTTTCTCCATTCAATTTGGCTTTTCGGGGCATTGAGAAGTGCCACCATTCACAATTTTGGGGTGGGGGGAGTCTTATTATTCAACCCAGTCTAGACTGAAACTCATTGTGCTACACAAGCTGGCTTTGGAATTACGATTCTGTCTTAGGCTTCTGCGTGCTGCGATTCCAGACATCTGGCACTGTGTCGGCTGATTCACAGTCTTTCCATGTCATTTTGTCCTCTTTGGTTATAATTCTCTCTCTCTTGTGTACCAAACTTTGAACAGTATGTAGTTTGTCTTTTTAAAAATCTGCTGTGAACCAGGCATAGTGGTGCAGGCCTTTAATCTCAGCACTCAAGAGACAGAGGCAGGTGGGTCTCTGTGAGTTCAAGGCCAACGTGGTCTACTTAGTGAGTTCCAAGAGAGCCAGAGCTACACAGTGAGACCCTGTCTCTGAAAAGCAATGAAAAATACGTTAATTAATTAAAAAATAAAAACCTGTTGTGCTACGCACTGTAGGTGCCCTTTCAGCCAGTTATTCAGTTCTAAGAAATATTGTTTCTTAATTTCTTTCCTCCCGTTCTGCAGCTTTCTCGTTTAATCTCAGAAGCCCTTGTTCTTCAGAGGTTGGGCCTCCCAGATTGATGACCTGAGCTTTAAGACTTTCCTGCCGTTCACAGCCTTCACCTTTGTCCTAGAAGACTCCCCTCTGGGACACTTCCTTAACTCTCCTCACTACCCTCCTACACCACATTTAACCAATTAACTACCGCTTTTCAATCGTTGCCGTTCATCCTCTGAATTTCCTCTGAAACGCACCGGGAACCTGTCATAGCGCTAGCATAACCTTGGGCTTCTCTTTCTGAAGATACTAATCACATCTCATTTCCATTTCTTTCTAGCTTGATGTATTTTGGACTCTGTATTTTTCCTGTCTGGGTTTTCTTCTCAAATGATCTTTTTAAAACTAAGGATTTGTGTGTGTGTGTGTGTGCCTACTGTGTAAACTCAGTATTGAAGGGTTTGGTGTTGGTCTGGTAGTTTGCTCCTGCAAGGGGTCTGGACAGTTTGCTGCTCTAGTTTGGAACTGAAGTGTGTTCCCAAGGCCAGTGTAGAAAGGCACGGTCCCCAAAGTGGTACTACTGGGAAAAGATAGAAATGTTTTGAAATAGAGTCTGCAGTTGATAAAGAGCCTGCTGTGTAAGCACGAGGGCCTGAGTACACCCTGCACATAAAAGCCAGGTGTTGGTATACACATCTGTAACATGGATCTGGAGATGATTTAGAGACTGTTGGGTCCCCAGAGTTCACTTTGCAGGCAGTCTAGCCAGTCAGTGAGCTCTGGGTATAGTGAGAAACTGTCTCAAAGACAGAGAACAATAGTAGAAGACACTCAACTTCAACATCTAGCCTCCATATGCATAGACACACACGCACTCACACGTACACGCACACGTACGCACGCATGCATACGCCCACCCACCCACTCATGCATGCATCCATGCACACACCCACCCTTGTACCCACGCACGCACACACACACACATGCACATGTGTGTACCCATGCACCATTCATGCACCTCTGCTTGGGTGCCATTAGCTTTCATCTGAAGGCGGTCTTGTTTCAGTTCTGCCCCCTGTGCGGAGCTCTGACCACTGCTCCACCCATCTGCTTTCTAGTCTTTAAAACCGTGTGCATCTCTCAGTGCTGCCTAGGATTCCGCTGATCCCTTTGTTCTTTAGGGATAATGCCTCTGTTATCCACTTGCCATCATTTTAGTGAGGTTTTGAGAGGGAGCAGAGGTTAATGCACATTTTCAATCTACTACGTTTAACCAGAATTCCATAATAGATTTTAAGAGATTAGTGCTTGATGGAGGTGAGGGGGTCCAAGGGAGATGTTCAAAAGAACAATAAATGCATTTTTAAAAGGCATTTAAATTTTTATGATGCTTGTGTGATATGGCTCTATCACCATGCATGTGTGTCCACATGTATGTATACGCTATGAAACACAGACAAAAATAGCCCCTCGTTTCTAATGTTAGCTATCTCAAAGTAGCCAGATTTTATCTATCTATCTATCTATCTATCTATCTATCTATCTATCTATCTATCCATCTATCTATCTGTCTGTCTGTCTGTCTACCCATCCATGTATATGTAATGTTTTCTTTCATTTGCCTGATGTTTTGTGAGGAGGGGTGGGATGGTAATCTTCTTTTCTCAACATCCTTCCTGCCCACCCAGGAGTTTGCCTGCAGACATTTCCAAATGAGCTTGAGCTCTGCCTACTGAGTCAGCTCTGACAGTCCCAGCTTTTGTTCAACTTCTTTCTAGGGTAGGGGTTGGGCCCTGCTGAGGGGTCCCTAGAGAACTGGTACTGCAAGATGCCTGGCTACCTTCACCCAGTAGCCAGGAGGCCGAGCTCCTGCTCACATGGGAGCTTGCTGTCTCTTTAAAAATAAAATTAAATTAAAAGTTCTCTATAGCCAGACAGCAAGGTGCATGGTGCATTTGTTATTTTTATCCTTCCTGAAGCTGGGGGTTCTCACTGTGAGAAAACCGGAAGGAACAGAGGGTGACAGAAAGGCTGGCACAGGCCTTGCTTGGCTCCTGAGACTGGCACTCCAGAATGGATGAAGAGGCTCACACCCAGAGAAGGGCTCTCTCTACCCAGCCTGGTCAGATGCTCTGTCTGCCACTGTTTCTGCAGAAGGCTCTGTGAAGAAGCCTTCAGAGCTACATGGCTGGGGGCTGGGGTGGGAGGGGCAGGATTCTTCACTGAAATCTGCAGGTCGCTTATCTTTTGTTGTCTTCTGCTTTTGGGACCTCAGGCACATAAAGTGTTTCTTGATGCAGAAATCTAGATCTAACCCACTGTCTCAGTCAGGGTCACGTAGGCTGTGCAGAATAACCACAGAAAAGGACCAACTATCGCTAGCAGAATCAAAGGCAGAGGAACTTGTCCCCAGGGAGTATGAAAAAACGGGTCAGCTGGACTTTGTAGAGCCGGGCAGATGAGGAGCTAGGCAGGGGCGGTGGTCAGTGTGTGAGGGTTGCAAAACCCAAGGACAGTCTGAACTGGCTATTTGGACTCCTCTGAGTGGTGGACTAGGAAGGACAAACAGACAGACGACAGTGGTGGACAGACAGACGACAAAAGACAGAACAAAAAGAACCGGATGGGCCATGCTTGGGACCTGGCAGGCGTCCGTGGTTGCAATGCCATGGTCATTTGCCTCACAGGTTTCTGAGAGTCCTCCATTATCCAGGTTACAGTTTCCATTCCCTGAAAGCATTAACCCTAGGGGAGATACTGCAATCTGCATGTGTGCTCTTACCAAAATAGCTATAGGTAAAATTCTATGAGCTATAGGATATTTCTCAAAGTAATACTGAAGGGAGAAAGACATGGGAGGCAGAGCTGAACCGAAGACCACTCAGATGGGAACCAGGCCGTGATGCCCAGATGTGTTGAGCAAGAGGAAGGGGGATTGCAAAGCTATTTTTTCTTAATCTATCCCATTTGTGATGTTTGAATTAATTGAAAATTCCAGTTGTTAAAGACTTGGCACGCATACTGATGTAACTCTATTTACTTGAGATTTTGAGCCAGCAGCTATGACACCCAGGTGCTTGCTCGCTGGGTTCTGGTGGGTTACATCTCAATGGGCCCATCAGAGATCGAAAATATCCTATGGAGGAGATAACATTTTAAGCTACCAGACATCAAGGCCAGCAACAGGGCCCTCTCAGTCACGTGGCTGAGTCTGCCCCTACCCAGAACTGGAGAGAGGTTGTGCGGAATATCTCTGGGCCTGAGAAAGACCACAATTCAGAAGCACAATGTCCACTGCCACAAATCATGTCTGCATTAGTTTATCTCTTAAATTAAAATTGAACCATTTTACATGGCGGACACAACCACTGGATCATGGGAGAATGAGCCTGTGGTGTGTTCAGAAGGCTCTGTTACAACTCTCCAAAAGCCCATCAACTGAGTTCTTTGATAAACACACTGCCTGTATCCTCCAGCTTCAGACAAGCCCGGAAGTTTTCTTTCCTTCTTTCATCTGACTTAACCAGGGATCCCATCCCGGCCTCCCCAGAGTTCTGTGACCTCTCCTGCCAGCTCACTGGGAAGACTCCTCCCTGGTTGTTTTCTGTAACCTGAGGAAAGACACTGGAGTCTCCTGACAGAAGCCTGTGGCTTGAGCTGTAGACCTCAGTGTTGGGGGGAGAGGAACTTTCGGGACTGATGCGTTCATCGTAGAAGCCACTGGTTCGGTTTCATTCTGGGAAACAAGGCCCTACCACTAAGGAGCTCCACTCCTGCCAGAGGGAAGTAGATATTTACCAGGAAAAAATATAACCACCATTCTGCCAGAGTAACCTGACCAATATACAGCCATGCCTCAGTATGTGTGGGCTGGCTCTGGCCTCTTCCTCAGATACCAGAATCTATGGACGTTCGAGTCCACTGTGACAGCAGTTTTCAACCTGTGGGACCCAGCACCTCTGGGGATCATGTATCAGATGTTTACATTATGAGTCATAACAGTAGCACAATTATAGTTCTGAAGTAGCAATGAAATAATTTTGTGGTTGGGGGATCACAGTTTAGGGAAGTTGAGAGCCACCGCTCTACGGGAAATGGTCTGGTTTCCACATCTCACCCATGCACACCCTTTTCCTAAGCTTTAAATCCTCTCTCTCTCAGCGACTTCAAATGGCGGACAGTGTAAGTAGTACCGTGTGTGCCCACAGTTGTAGGCTGTGTCGCTGGGAACCTATGGCGATGAGAGAAAACAGTCCATACATTCAGTCTGGATTTTCTGTTCCTCCAGTGTTTTCACCCTGCAGCAGGTAAATCCACAAATGCAGCGCCGTTGGCTTTGCAAGCTTCAGCAGCCTGGCTGTGCATGACCGTGGCTGTGTTGGGAAGACACCGAAGCAACCGTTGTCCTTGTGGCATGAGATGACACGGGCTTCGTGTCTGGGGCAGTCTCAGAGCCACAGTTCTCCATCAAGAATCACAAGTTTGCCAGCTCATCGGCATGCTGGGATTTCTGAATTCCTCCATCCCTGTTTCTGTACAGTTTCTCTTTCTGTTTCTCTGAGTCTGTCTCTCCTTCCACCTCCACTCTCTTAGTGACTTGCAGTCTGTTCCTTAAAACTGTACAGTTACACCCAAGTATTCATGGGCTATGCTCAGGAAGGATCAACTAACAACAAATGAAAACATTCAAAAAAAAAAAAAGTTAGCTGAGCAGTGGTGGTGCACGCCTTTAATCCCAGCACTTAGGAGGCAGAGGCAGGCAGATCTCTGTGAGTCTGAAACCAACTTGGTCTACAGAGTGATTTCCAGGACAACCAGGGCTATACAGAGAAACCTTGTCTCAAAAAATAAAATTATCTGTACCAAACATGGAGGGTTTTTTCTTATTACTCCCTATGTACTATATATAGTATGGTGACACAGCTTGTATCACAGTAGGTATTTGTAAGTTGTTTAAAGCCGACTTAGAGGAATTAGGAAGAATGCACACATTGTACACAAATGTTACATCGTTTTGGATGAGGAGCGTGAGTATCCGTAAGTTCTGGGACCAACCCTTCATAACTAGTGTGAGTTTTCATGGCCTCCTAAATAAGGACTGCACAATATTGTCTGGTCAGGATACGGGAAAACTCTGCCGGGGTGGGGCCGATGAGCAGAGTCACACTGGCAGGAGAATTTGACGGAAAGGTGTTTCCTAGGTAGAAGCCGGTAAATTCTAGAAGGAAAAATAGATCACAAGTGAGCCATGTCATTAAATGTACTACTGTAAAGCTCTGGACCCCAAATAGTGGGAAGAATTAAGTTCACACTAAGCCCAAACATTTCTCTTTCTCCATTCCCCAGGCTTAAGCTTCCTGTACTTTGGAGGGCACTAAATCAGGATTAAAGGCAAGCCCGTCCACAGGCAAAGCCGAGCCCCCACATGAAAGCGGGGGCAGACCTGTGCTAGTTATCTATGTCAGGGATGGGGGTGGAACTTTTTATCTCTGAGACGCATCTGGCCATCCACCTGCCCCTATGTCACAGGACAAGACACAGGTGGCCAAGCTCTGAAAGCCTGCATGCTCTTTGCTAGGTGGGGACTCAGCCAGCACAAGTTCCTCCACGGGGAGCTATGGGCTTTGTTCAGTTTTCTTCACCTTAACTGTCAGGGCCCCATGTCACCCTCTGTTTGTGTAAGTGCTCTTAATGTGTGCAGAAGTCATTTATAAACCATAGGGTATTCCATGATTTAAGTTTGTCCTAGCTTGATCTTCGTTGTTGGGCAAATACCATGACTAACTTAGAAAAACATTTATTTGAGCTTAGAGAGTCCAGAACTGAGAAAAATCGGGGCAGGAAGAAGAGGGAAATACAGCTTACTGGTTTTGCTTGTAGGCTCATGCTTAGCTGGGTTTCTTATACAGCCAAGACCACCTGCACAAGGAATGCTACTACCCACAGTGGAATGAGCCCTCCTGTGTCGATTAACCATCATGACAATAGGTCCATCTGATCCAGGCAACTACTTAACCAAGGCTTTCCTCTCAGATGTCTGCAGGTGGTGTTAAGTTGACTAAGCTAGCAAAGGCCTCCAGAAAAGCTGCTATGATGAGGGTTGATGGCTAGCAGCCTGTCTGCTTCTGCTGTTAACAAGCTTAGGCACAGTAATCCACAGGCATAGGGTTTCCTTGTAACCATTTCACTAACTATTGGTGGCTGACATTTGCAAGAGATGGGCTCCATTGCTAAGAGTGCTGGTGAGCCAACCTCGAAAGGCCTAGGAAAACTGTGTGGAACGGTGGGAATCAGGTCTGTGTGATCCACCTCCATCCTCCATGTGTCTGAGAACCCCAAAACACTCTGCATTGGGTTCTAAACCCTAGCTTCCCTGGGAATGCTGAGCTTAACCACTTCAGAACATCCTGTCCTAGAGGGGACACAAACGTTGCCCGGGGACTTTTGTCAGCTCCTCTTTACTTTGAAATACTGCATTCTCTGTACACGTTACTGTTATTTTGAGAATTACAGACCACCAGGAATCTGTTTTCCTACAGCAGAGGTGGCAGGATCTAATGTCACATCTGGTAGCTGTGGCTTTAGGTCACTGCTTCATATCCCCTCTGCTGCAAAGGCAAGACAATCCAGGGCTGGAAACCACTCCCATCAGGCCTCGGTAGGCAGTAAATCCCATGCACATCACACCACCTCTGAGAGACTGTGAGACCAGCTCCCTTTTTTTTCTTTTCTTTTTTTTTTTTTTTTTTTTTTTTTTTTTTTTTTTTTTGGTTTTTCGAGACAGGGTTTCTT
>NC_034590.1:36049127-36072332 GCF_900095145.1 Mus pahari | reverse complement strand
TTTTTTGGTTTTTCGAGACAGGGTTTCTCTGTGTAGCCCTGGCTGTCCTGGAACTCACTCTGTAGACCAGGCTGGCCTCGAACTCAGAAATCCGCCTGCTTCTGCCTCCCGAGTGCTGGGATTAAAGGCATGCGCCACCACGCCTGGCTGAGACCAGTTCTCTTAACTGGCCACTACACTATATGTAGTGTAGGGGCCACTATGAGAGGGCTCCTCCTAACATACTTTCCAGAGGGTGTCATGTGTGATATCCAGGCTCCACCTGCATTCCCACACACAGCATGGGACAAACTGCTAGGATTTATTCCAAAAGTGTTACAGATTTCCCAGAGGAGTCTTGAGCCCAGGCTAGGGCAGGACAGGTATGAGTGTGAGGTGCTGGGGTGTCAGAGTTCCAGAGACATGTCCTACATGGATTTTATCTTACATTTTTTTCACAAGTGACCTTGGGTCTTAAAGGACTGCTCACTAGTCCATGGACTCTTCAGAGGGGGTGGAACCTTTAGGAGGAAGGGCCTAGTCGGAGGGGTCAGGTCATGTGAAAGTATGCCTGTAGAGGTAACACTGAGACCCTGCACATCTCATGTCTGTCCCTTTGCTTTCTGAACGCCATAGATGGCCTTGACCATACACTCCCGCCATAATGCTGTACCGCACCACAGTCCACGGACTGAAACATCTGAACCTCTAAGCTAAAATCGACTTTTTCCTTTATTGGGTTGATTTATCTCGGGCTGTTGTCATAGTGACAGAGAGCTGACACACATTCCCACTAGGTAGCTGCACCCATGTGCTAGGACAAGCATTAGCAAATCATTTTTACCAGGAGCTGTACTGGGAGGAGTCAGCAAAGAGTAAGGGTGGTCTTGGGTTGTGATGCTCAAAGGCCTAGTTCCCAGGCACAGAACACATGAAGATAACTTACATACAGGGCCAGAAAATCATTGGATCGCTTAGCATGGAGGAAGGCTCATGGCCACCTACAGATGTGGTGAGAGAGAAAGAGAGAGAGAGAGAGAGAGAGAGAGAGAGAGAGAGAGAGAGAGAGAGAAGAGAGCTCATGTTCCAATCAGCTTACTGCTGGAACCACATGACAACTTTGCAGAAGCAACTCTTGCATTAGCCAGGTGGGGGTGTTCTAACACAGTGGTTCTCAACCTGTGGGTCTCCTCCCCTTTGGCAAACCTCTATCTCCAAAAAAAGTATGTACATCACTATCCATAACAAAAGCAAAATTACATTTATGAAGTAGCAATGAAGCCAGGCAATAGTGGCGTGTGGCTTTAATCCCAGCTCTTGGGAGGCAGAGGCAAGTGAATCTCTGAGTTTGAGGCCAGCCTGATCTACAAAGTGAGTACCAGGATAGCCATGGCTACAGGCTACACAGAGAAACCCTGTCTTGAAAAACAAACAAACAAAAAGCCAATAAAACCAAACCAAACAAAAAATGGAGTAGCAACAAACATAAATTTCTGGTTGGAGGGTCACTACAACATGAAGAACTGTATTAAAGGCATTAAGAAGGTTGAGAACAAGTACCCTAACAATTGTTATAGACTGTTCCTGCCCTCTCCAGCCAACAAAATGCCCTTGTATTGAGAAATTGGTCCCCAGGATGTGACATTCTTTTGCGATGTACTGGACAACTTTGATGGTAGGACAGGCCTGGAGGACATGGGTCACTGCTAGGAAGTGTGTGGGAGCATTTGAGCCCTGGCCCCTTCCTGGCTCATCCTCACCTTTCTTTCTGCAATGAGATGACAACGCATGCCTGACATATGCTCCTGACAACATGGAACATGGAGAAAAGTGAGCATGGACTGAAACCAGGAGGCAAAATAGATTCTTATCTTTCCACCTTTAAGTTACTCTCCCAAGTGGTTGGTTGGGCCACAAATGTGGGAAACCAACCAGCACGGCTACCCCACACGCTGGAGCCTCAACAACAGACCTGAATTACAGTCCTGGCTACTGGGAGTTCCAAGATCAAAGAGTCTGCAGGGCTGGTTTCTCCTGAGGCGTCTTTCTTGGCTTGCAGATGGCTGTGTTCTCCTTGGGTCTTGACATGGTCTGCCTCGGCATGTGTCTTTGTCCTAATAGTGTCTTTGTTTCCTTCTAAGGAAATATGAGATCAGTGTCCTAGATCTCATTTTAATGTGGTTGCCTCTTTTAAGGCCATGTCTCCAAATGTAGCCGCTATGAGAGTTAGAGCGCCAGCATAGTGATTAGGGGGGGGCTTATACCTCTGGGAGATCCCCAACTCCAGTCTGTACATATAACTTCTGGGGCATGCTGTCCCCAGTTCTTCATACCGACCATTAGTTGTACCATTCTCTTGAGTGCTTGAAGAGACCTGTGGTAGGGCCATGTTTTGACAGCTCCAGGTGTCTTTGGTCCAATCCATGGCATGAGGACGCACAGAACCATTATTGGCCCAACAACATCAAGTGAATGACTTAGTGGATTCACTCAGAAAACTGCTTTCCTAGAAGCCCAAGTTGGTCTGGTGAGGGAGCAGAATTGGCAGTGGTGGGAGGTGTACACTCGTGGCCTGGTTGCTGCCAGGATAAATAAAGTCCCCTTGAGGCCTGGCTTTGGCTGCTGTCTGTCCTCTTTCTAGTAATGCCCTGTGATTATCCTCCTCCTCCTCCTCCTCCTCCTCCTCCTCTTTCTCTTCTTCCTTTTTCTCTTCCCCCTTTCCCTCCTTCTTAGTTTTGTGTGTGTGTGTGTGTGTGTGATGGTATTTTGCCCATGTATATGTATGTACACTGCATATGCAGTGCCTGCGGAGGCCAGAAGAGGACGCTGGAGCATTTGGAACAGGAGTTACAGGTAGGTATTAGCTTCCGTGCGGGTGCTGGAATTGAGCCGAGGTCCTCTTCAAGAGCAACAAGTGCTCATAATGGCCAAGCCACCCTTCCAGCCCAACACCCTATTTCTGAGGGGATCAGTTTCCCCCATGGGCTTTGAGGATACAGGAACTTGAGTATCTAGGTTTGGTTTCTACATATGGGATGGATCCCCAGGTGGGGCAGTCTCTGGATGGCCTCTCCTTCGGTCTCTGCTCCATATTTTGTCCCCATATTTCCTTTAGACAGGAGCAATTCTGGGTTGAAATTTTGGAGGTGAGTGGGTGTCCCCATCCCTCAACCAGGGGCCTTGCCTAACTTCTGGATATGCTTTCTACAGATTCTTCTTCCCCTTTGTTGGGTATTTCAGCTAATGTCATCTCTATTGGGTCCTGGAAGCCTCTTGCTTTCCTGGCATCTGGGACTTTCTGGTGGCTACCCCCTGTTCTTCATCCCCCATTGCTACACACCTCTGTTCAATTTTCGGACCCTCTGTTTATCACCTCTGTCTCCTCTTATGCCTGATCCTGCCTCCCTTTTTTCCCTTCCCCCTCCTCTCTTCCTCCCAAGTCCTTCCACCTTCTACCTCCTGTATTTTGTTCCCCCTTCTAAGAAGGACTAAAGCATCCCAAATCCCTTTTTAATACGCATTCATTCTGTCAACTCTGTTACCTTAGAGACCCCTGACTAGATGGTACATAACGGTGGAGCAAAGGCATAGTATAGGATACAATGGTATAAAGTGTGTAAGCAGCAGGGTGCATATGGTGAGACCGAGGTGTTTGTGTGCTCCTGTGTGTGCACTGCCTGTGGAGGACAGAAGATCTGAGAGCTCACATCTCAAACCTGAAGCAGGAGGCAGAGGAGCACCGGAGATGGAAGAAGGCTTTTGAAACCTCAGAAATCTCCTCCAAAGCTATGCCTCCCCGTCCTTCCCAAACAGTTCCACCGGCTGGAGACCAAGTAAATATATGTGTTATGTCTCAAAACTGGGACAAACGGCTAAGTGGATGCAGGCCGCCATGGTCTCCCCGAATCTCTCTTCCTTACCAGGCCTTCCTGGCTGGCATACCCCACCCCTACTCAAAGCTTCTCCAGCCCAGGGGATGGGCTGCCCTTCTCCCAGATGCCCTTCCCTATATAAGCCAGCCATTTTGGTTATCTTGTCTTTCTGTCTATCCTTTACCCTCCTAGCCTCTTGCTCTGGCTCTCCTCTCTCCACTCATCATTGTCTTCACACCACCGAGCTCAATCTGCTCCTGTTCATTCTGGACTCTCCAAGATGTCCCTGCCTCTGAATATGTTCTCCTTTTTAGCTACAATAAACTTTCTCCTCCGACATACTCAGAAGCAGTCATGTTCCTTTCCTTTTTCATTTCTTTTTCTTTTTCTTATTATTCAATGAGCCATGGAGACATTCTCATCTACATTACCACCCCAACTTACAGATGTCTTGTTATGTACAAGGCCTAGGCAGAGGTCCTTCTGAACTTCATTTGCTTTTGTGCTCCTAGGCTTCAAGGCTGTAGAGGCCCCTGACACTGTGTGTGTGTGTGTGTGTGTGTGTGTGTGTGTGTGTGTGTGTGTGTGTGTGTGTGTAGGCAGGCTATAGGATAGGCTCAGATATTATTCTCAACAACAACCATACCTTTTGAGACAGTGTCTACCTGGGCTGGCTGGCCAGGAAGCCTGTGAGAACCCAGTACTGGGATTAGAAGAACAGGCCACTGTATCTGACTTTAAGAATACACACTTAAAAGCTTTTTAATTTACTACTTGAGAATTTCATACATGTATGTATGTTTTTCAAAGATTTATTATTTATTTTATGTATATGAGTACACTGTAGCTGGTGTGTCTTCAGACACACCTGAAGAGGACATCAGATCCTACTATAGATGGTTGTGAGTCACCATGTGGTTGCTGGGAATTGAACTCAGGACCCCTGGCAAAGCAGTCACCACTGAGTCATCTCCCCAGGCCATATATGCATGTTTTGATCTGAACCACCACTCTGTTCTCTCCAATTCTCCCACACCCCTCTACTGCTTCCCCCTCCTAACTTCATGTAGTCTTGTTTTAAACCCACTGAGTCTAGGTTAGTATAACTGTCAACCCTCATGATAGAAACTTCTTTTCGCAGATGACAATAAGTCTGACATTTTTATATGGGTCCTGAAGATTGACTCAGATCTTCATGTTTGAGAAGCAAGCACTTTACAGCGTGAGCTACTTCCTAGCTCCTCCCTCCCCCAGTTTTGTTTCCTGCAAGCAGTAACCAGGCCTCTGGCTCACCCCACCACAGAAGCAGTACTGAGTGCCTATCATTTGCTGATGCACAATGAGTGTTGTGAGGTGGACAGAGGCCCCTGAATGATCATGTAGACAAAGGGAAGTGCTGGGTCACCCTGTTGCATAGTGACATTTGCAGTGACTAAGGGCTACTCTATCATCTCCCTGCGTTGGCTCCTTTGAAAAGCTTGCATGGTTAAAATGAAACCACACTTTTGTGCACAAGATCTACAAACCGCCCACCTTTGACTGAGACAGAATCTAGCAATTGTGCTCTCTGCATTAAGAAGAGAGCAAGCGGAGGAGTTCATCCTGAAGGCATGACGTCATTCAGATGGATTCTTGAAAGTGCTGATTGTTGACACATTAGTTCACCACCCTTCATCAAGCATGAAGGTGAAATTCTAGCAGGTTCTGAAAATGAGCATTTCAGAGGAGAGACAACTGTAGCAAATTCACTTCATTTAGAGCACTGGAGAGCTCGCACTTGGAGTGAAGTCCCAAAGCTCCAAATCTCAGCTACAGAAATGTCATCAAATGTTTGACACACTGAGAGAAAGAGAGAGAACCCAAACCACAGGTGTGCCACAGGCAGGGCCATGGCTTGGGAGTCACAGGCAGGGATGATATTGTACAGATGCCCACAGAAGTCTCTGAGGCCCTGCAGAGAAACAGTAAGGCAGCCATGAACAGGGATGCTCTCCCTCCCTGACCTCTACAGACAGCCATGCTATGACACCAGGCCAGAAGACACTACATTGGTGGGTTATGTCATGCAGAGGCTTGAGGGAGCTCCACAGTAGGGACAAATCATTGTCTTTACCCAGCAGATGTGGATCCACAGCTGGTTCACTCCTTCCTGAGAAAATCCTTGGTCTAGGTCACCAGGAGTCTCTCCTCTCGGGGCCCCAAGGCACGAAGTGGGGGTGACATTGAGGAGCAAGAAAAAGAATTCTGCGTTCCAAAGACTTTATATTCATTAATGAGACTCACAGATCTTAGCATCTGGCATTGAGAGTACATGGAGGAAGACGGCATAGCATTTCAGTCTTTGCCAGGCTACCTGGGCAACTCGGAGCAATCCAGTGTAGGACACAAACACACCACACTGAGGCAGCAGGTACACTAGAGGGAGATGAGACCGAAAGGCAGAGGATGCTTAAATTGTGATCAGGATTAAATACTCCAGGATCATCATCATCCTTGTTCCTAGTGCCTATCAAATGCATAACTCTACAGTGACATGAACGAAGAGGAGATACTGTGAAACCCATCCCACGAAGCTCACCAGCAGTAGCATTGCCTGTTAAATAGCTGTGTCCCACCATATGCACCTTGCTGTTTATGCCAAACACCTGTATTCTGTCAATTCGCTATACCATACTTTCTAACCCCTGAGCCTCATTACCTATATAATAACTAACCAAAGGCTGCACCCACATCTATACCTACTTCTCAAATCAACACTTCTAGTCTGTCTTCATTCTACTGTCTATACCAACTGTCTATACTCAACCATCTGCACTCTACTGTTTATACCAATGGCCTTCTCCATACTGTCTACACCTCGCTGTCTATACCAACTGCCTATACCCCACCATCCAACCGGACTACTGCCTTTACTTCTCATACTCTGACTCCCATACCATGCTGCTCAATCAAGGCTGATTCCAGTGGAGACCAACCCTCAGAATCCATGTGGGCTCCTAAAGAGCAGGACAGCCACCTCCAAGGCCTTTGATCTTCCAGGCTCTGCCTTCACATCCTGGGACATCCCTTTCTCTAGAAGAGACGGATCACCCATCTTGGCTTGCACCTGATCACCTGAAGATCATGTCAGCACCCCACTTCTCATCCACACTGCTGCCCCAAGACCATGCTTTGCTCTTTTTATTTATTTTGTTTTTAAGACAAGGTTTCTTTGTGTACTGGTGGCTGGCCTGACACTCACTATGCAAATTAGGTTATCCTCAGACTCATGGAGATCCACCTGCTTCTCCTGTCTGAGTGCTGGGGATTGAAGGTGTGGGGTGACATGGCCAGTCTGAACCATGCTTTGACTAGTGGGAGCCTGAGCAACTGTGCCTAGGAAGGAAGACTCAGTCATTGACTGAGCCATTGTGTGCCAGGGGCTGCTGTTGAGGTCAGCCGCAGCTACCCCTTTCGCCTGTCCCCTGCCTTAGCCCCTGAAGCTTTCCTTCAGGGAAGCAACACCCTTTGCCTATGCATTGTGCCCTGGGAGACTGTGTCCTTCCTGGCCAGTGAGAAGTAAAAATTTGCCAGGCTGATAACCTTGTGAGGAGGGGGGTCTCCAGTGGGGCGATTCTTCAGGGAAGGTGCTCTTCTTCCTCTCTGCTGCTTTCTTCCTCGCCGTGTCCCCTTGCTGTGTCACCTGCCGTGTCACCTGCCTGAGATCTGGTGGTGAGTTGGCTGCTTATTAAATGTGAGGATAAAAATCATTCACTAGACACGGAGCCTTGGGAGTCTATGTCCCCAAGGGTGTCACAGACCTCTGTTTCATCCTGAACCACTCACTACCAGCTTTCTAAGTATTGAAAGAGAGAGAAAGAAAGAAAGAAAGAAAGAAAGAAAGAAAGAAAGAAAGAAAGAAACAAAGAAAGAAACAAAGAAACAAAGAAACAAAGAAACAAAGAGAGTGCCTCACTTTCGACTTTACTGTTTTACAGTTTTCTTCATTGAAAGAGAGAGAAAGAAAGAAAGAAAGAAAGAAAGAAAGAAAGAAAGAAAGAAAGAAAGGAAGAAAGAAAGAAAGGAAGGAAGAAACAAAGAAACAAAGAAACAAAGAGAGTGCCTCACTTTCGACTTTACTGTTTTACAGTTTTCTTCATACTCAGGGGAGATTCTAACCAAGAATCCCCACTTGGATGTTTCTAGGTCCATTAAAAGGGAAACGTCCCAGAAGAGGCCATGCTAATAGGATCCAATGTGCACTAGAGGCATGCACCATTGAGTGTCAATGAGCCTGAGCCTTCACACTCACTGATGTTGATCTAACTTCATTTGGGACTTAATGAAAACAGGGATTACTTGAGAGGAACAAAATGCACTCTGTGGATTACACATAAGAGACTTAAACAGCACATTTGGCAAAAAAGAAGGACAGGTTCCACTGAGTCTGGTCCTCTCATGTGGGACTCAGGGAACAAGTCACTGAAGATGGGGCCAGTCCATCAGGAAAACAAAGGTGTGTCCTCTTGGGGCTCCTGGGTGCCCTAACCCTTCCACTACTCCAGAAAGAACATGGGTGGCGTCATGGTGAAATCGTCTTGTTTTCTATGTTCATAAGAAAGAGTTGTTCTACTGACTTTTTGAGTTTTTCCATGTAGCAGCCCTGGCTGTCCTGGAATCTACTTTGTAGACAAGCTGGCCTTGAACTCATGGAGATCTGCTTGCTTCTGCCTCCAGAGTGCTGGGATTAAAGGTGTGCACCACCATGCCTGGCCCTCTGCTGATTCTTAGTAATGACTAGACCTGACTTCCTATTTACATTAGGTACTTTGGGCTTGTCCTTCCCTGCCTCTCCCTGAGAAGTCCAATTAGACATCCTAGAAATAACAAAGACAACCGAAGAAGAACTCAGAGAGGTATAAAGTGAAAGCAAACTAACTAAGGACCCGATATCAAAAGATGACTTAGACCCCGGGCCTCCTGGAGTCAGGGTAAGTCAAGGCAGGCTCCTCCCTGCTCCACCTGGAGCCTGAGCTTCCACCCCTACTGTGGTTGGAGTTTTAAATGTCTCCTACAGAATTTTGTGGTTTGAACGTGTGCTACTGAACTGCTGGTGCCCATTTTGGGATCTGTGGAAATGTCAGGAAGGGCAACATAGCTGATGGAACTAGGTTACCAGGCATGGGCTTTTGAAGGTTTTATCTAACTCTCCTGCGTCCTTTTAGGATTTCTGCCTCTGAGGCTGTTTTGATGAGAACAGACACCACCACCGAGTCCTTCCACCATGAACTGAGCTACAACATCATCCCTTCCTGCGAGATGGAACTGTGGACAAAAAGAGACCTGTTCTCCTTAAGTTTTCCTCTCCAGTATTGTCATAGCAACAGCTTCCAGTTTTTTTAAATGCAAAATGACTCCCACTGAGCCTCCCCCTCCCCCAATGCTGTGATTGCTTGGTCCCAAATGTGTGGCACTATTATGAAGGCTGTGGGGTCTTTAGGAGGCAGGGCTGGTCTGGTAGAAGTCATTCTCTAGGAGTGGATCTTTGAAGGTTGGTCTTTGAAGGTTATACTTGCTTCTGGCTCTGAACTTGTCTGCCTGTCGCCATTTGAAGATGAACATGTCAGCCATTTGGACAAATTATCCTCCTTATTTCCCCCATTATGACAAGCTGAACCACCTCTGAGACTATGCACCAAAACAAATGTTTCTTCCTTAAGCTATTTTGTCATAGTGGTAAAAATAGTAATACAGAAAATTGGTCCACAGTGAAGTGGAGCCATTGCTGATAAACTTTACCATCTGTTATAAGCTTTTAGAGACAGTTTGTGGATAGAATGTAAAAATTTTCTAGGAGGCTCTAGAACAGTGTTTCTCAACCTGTGGGTGGTGAACCTGTGGGTGGTGACCCCTTTGGGGGTTGAATAACCCTTTTATACGGATCACCTAATACCATCAGAAAGCACAGATGTTTAAATTATGATTTATAACTAGCAAAGTTACAGTTACAAAGCAGCAATGAAATCATTTTGTGGTTGGGAGTCACACAACGTGAGGAACTGTATTACAGGGTCACAGCGTTGGGAAGGTTGAAAACCACTGGTCTGACATGTTATAAACAGGTTAATGGAGAATGCAGGTAGATGATTCAGAAGACCAGAATGCTGCCAGAAGTGCAGGCAATAGAGATTGCTCCTAAGGCTTTGAATGGGAGCAAGAATTCTGTCACTAAACAGACAAGGGGGCATCTGCATTTCACTCTGTAGAAGAAAACATCTTCCCATTTGGCCCAAAAGTCTGAGGGAAGCTGAGTTCAGAGCAATGTATTAATTTCTTTGACAAATGAACTTTCAAGATGATGTATCAGGGCTGTGGTGTTCTTATTGCTTGTTGCTTTTTAGTGAGATTTACAGTGAATCTGGCAGAAATGGCTGGGGAACATAACAGAAAGGAGGGAAAGGAACTCAAGGATACTTACAACTGGGACGGGGTGTGTATGTGTGTATGTATGTGTGTATTGAGATGGTGTTTCCAGGCTTTTATTTACAGTGATCTGCCCGTCTCTGCCTCCTGAGTGCTGGGATTGAAGGTGTGCACCACCACACCTAGCTCAACCATCTGCAATTGTTAATGAGATGAAAGCATAAACAGAAGCCACATATTTTATACTAGAACACAAGGCTAGGTGGTTCAAGCGCACATGCTGTACAAATGTAAACTCATTCAAAAATATTTCAGTGGAAAAAAACCTGTGGGGGTGAAGAAGCAATGCTTAGAGAGTCTCCAGGATGTCCTGCTGTAAGGGGCCACACAGGAAGCATCTCTCCAGGTTCACCATGCAGGCACTTACAGACCAATGCCACTGTGGTCAAAGGGGAGGTGGCTACTTCTGGAGCTAGCTGCAGAATTTGCTATCAGCAATGCAAGAGTTATGGGTTTATGTGGGCTTGTACCAAGAAGGGGATAGGTAATATGTAGAGTGATCGGATCCCTTTCATTTCCCTGAGCTCTTGAGTAAGGGATAGGGGAAGCTGTAGTAGTTTCATGTAAGCATCTAGGATGTTGGACATGTTAGCAAACTGGGGTGTCTGCTGAGGGCTTGTTGTGGGAAATATTAAAAATGAACCCAACAGCCGGGCGGTGGTGACGCACGCCTTTAATCCCAGCACTTGGGAGGCAGAGACAGCTGGATTTCTGAGTTCGAAGCCAGCCTGGTCTACAGAGTGAGTTCCAGGACAGCCAGGACTAAACAGAGAAACCATGTCTCGAAAAACCAAAAAAAAAAAAAAAAAAAAAAACCCAACAAAAAATGAACCCATCAACTCTCCATTCTCCTGCTTCTCTCAACCTGCCAACTCTCTGACAGTCCACCCCCACCCCCCCAGTTCCTCTCACTTCCATGCATTGCCCCCGTGCACCCCATGGTCAGCCATCACAACACTCAATTACCCAGTAGAATTAAAACTCTTAAAGCTATACTTAACCAATCAGATTTATGTATCAATAAAATCACAATTTTCAAGATGCCAATAATTTCAGAGCCAATTGATAGTGATAAATACTTTATCCCAATTATTCTAACCTTATTATATCATAACTGTGGCTGGTTCAAGCCACGCTGGTTCATGTCTGCCTCCATTTTCCTTCCTCCTGCCCTGAGAGCTCTCTGTCTCTGCTACTCTTAGCTCCACCTCCCTTCTCCCTGTCCAATCACAGGCCTCCTCTGCACTAATGTAATTGGACAGGGAAAATCCTGCAACAAGCGATGGGCTTAGGCACTGGGTGTAGCAGACTCGAGAGAGGCCATGTATGTTATAAATGTAGGGCCAAAGGCTGCCCAACACTGTTAGAGCCCTGGTGATGACACTGTGCCCTGAATGTCAGACATGAGGCTGTAGGATTTGATCTTCTGGAGTTTGGTCTTATGTTGGTTCATCCTTTCTTGTTATCTTCCTCTCCTCTGGAGTGTGAACTCTGTTCTGTGCCTATACCACAGCGTGCATGTGAAGTCAGAGGACAACTTGCTGGAGTCAGTTCTCTCCACGTGGGTTCTGAAAAATCAAAGTCTGGTTTGGGAGCTTGGCAGGCAAGGCCATTACTCACGGCGCCATCTTGCAGGCCTGAATGTGGCTTACGGCTTTGAAGGGATACAAGTCCACCATGGTGGAAGCATAGCTACGGTAGGGTTGGGTACCTAGACCCCTTGCACCTGTAGTCGGGAAGCAGAGAGAGGACAGAAAGTGTGGCCAAGCTATAAAAAAAACCTCAAGATTCACTGTCACCCACTTCCTGCAGTGAAGCTCTAGCTTCTACAAGAGCAACCTTCCAAAACAGCACCACCAACTGTATTCATGACGCAGTGGGGAATGTTCCATATTCACATCACAACAGCACAACAACACAAAAGTAACCAACGCAATCAGCAAAGCCACCAACCGCAGCAGAAATGTAGGGGAACTGATCGGAGACCCTGCGGTGACCAGCACCCTGTGGAAGGGCTTTCCTTCCCCAGCAAGTCCAAGGACACAGCCCCACCTCTCATGTCAAGGCATGGGAGATGCCCCGAAGGGACAGAGGTGGCCTGCATCGGCAAAGAGGATTCCACTTTGTCAAGAGCTCATCCCAGGAAGCATCTTTGTCCCTCCAGGACTGTGACACCAGAGAGTGAACAGCGCAGTCAAGAAGAACGCAGCCACAAAACAAGTGCTCCTTCCCTGCACAAGTGCAGAGCCCAGGAAGAACACTTGGCCTCTTAAGGCTGGAGAGTTCTTCCTTCTAGAAACAGTTTGGGCTGAAAGGGTCTTTCTGAGTTCTCAAGGAGCACCCAAAGGAACCCACGGGAGAGCTAGACACATGAGAAAAACAAAAACAGAAACAGGCAAATAGACACAGCACCACAAAGGCTCTGCAAATCAGATGTCAGGCAACCACAACCCACAAAGCAGGTCACACCTGCACTGCTGAACCTAAACACTGCATGCCTCCAAAGAGAGAAAAGGTAGGTGTGGCCTGGGCTCCCCTCATAGAAGAGTCAGCCTTTCACACTACAATGACAAAAACATCCAGCATACCAAGAACCGAGAACACTGAAATTTGGGGAAAAAAAAAAATGAGTAATCGACTATAGCATTGAGAAGAAAGAATCAGGTCTTAGAATTATTTAGAAACATTTTAAGCAGTCATGATCAAAATGATTCAGTAATTAATTGCAAACCAAACCTCAACAAGGAAACAGGAATTAGAAAAATCACCAAGTGCTAATTACAAAACTGAAAAGCTACAGCAAAAGGGATAAAAATCCACTCACCGAACTTATGTGAAGACGCAAATGGACTAATGAAACTTACTCAGTTTGAGCAATGAAGGAAAAAAAAATAGCCTGGGAAGATAAACAAAGTCTTTGGAACTAGTGTGAATAAAACAAAAGACGCAGCGTCGTGAGTCTTAGGAGACAGCATAAGATGGGAGTCCCATCTCCAGAACACACATTTAAAAAGTCAGGAGTGGTAATGAGTGCTTGTAATCCCAGCTCCAAAGAGGCAGAAACAGGAGCATGTAGGCAATCTAGCCTAGTGGCAAGTTCCAGACTAGTACAAGAAAATACAGCTGGGGCCGACCTCTGGCCTTCATACACTTGTGTAGACACACATGTGCTTCGGAATGTGGTGTTGGCACAATGGAGCACACCTACATCTACATAATAAAACCCAGCACCTTGAAGACAAAATGAGTCACTGTGAGCTTATATCGTTATGGTGACAAATGGAGCATTGTGATGGCCAAATGGAGTGCTGTGATATTACAAATCAGCAGATGATTACACATTGTGATGTCACAACGTTGGTTTTTTTTTTGTGATGACACAATGAAGTATCATTATGACACAATGAAAGATCATGATGTCACCACTGAGCTTGGTGATACCACACTCCTACATTTCCCTGGCACAGTGGAGCACTCTGTTAAAACAATGGAGCATTGTGATGTCACCGTGTCCTACTGTGATAGCACATGGAGTTGTGTGCAAAATTGTGATGGTGCATGGGAGTATAGTGATGGCACAGGGAGCATTTGTGTACCACAATGGGTCACTGTGGCATCATAATATACTATTGTGATAAAACAATAAGACATTGTAATGAAATTGTTCTGTTTTAAGAGTTAACATTGCATAGCATTACAATGGCAGTTTGCAGCATTTTGAATCAAGATGGAATGTTGAGATGTCACAATGAAGCCCTTCAATGAGAGGATGGTTCATTGTGATTTATGACATATTAGCACAATGTCAAGCATTGTGGTGGCTCACTGGAGTATTGTGATGCTGCAAATAAGTATTATGGTGGCATATTGACTTGAGGTGTCATGAATCAGCTCTGTGATGCAAGAATAAACACTGTGACGGCAGAGTGGGTCATTTTTGAAAGAGAATGGCATCTTATCACCAGCCCTGTAGCAGACTACATGCAGGGGTCTGTCCTCCCTCTGTCTCCGTTCCCTAGGAGCTCTGACAAACCTCTCAGCAGAAACAGTTTTCCTCCTTCCTGTGGACCCTCTTAATGCACTGCCTTTTAGCCTACCCTACGCTTTTATTAGTATTAGTACTTATTATTATTATTTTATTTACATCCCAAATGTTGCCCCCTTCCTGATCCTCCATCAAAGAGTTCTTCCCCTTCTCCTCTTCCCCCCTTCCCCCTCCCCTTTTTCTTCTGAGAGGTGTCCTCCCTGGGCCTCTCCCCTCCCTGGGCCTCTCCCCTCCCTTGGGCATCAAGTCTCTACAAGATTAGTAGCATCCTCTCCCACCGAGGCCAGACTAGGTAGTCCTGTACTACATATTTACCTGGGAGGGGGGGGAGGGGTGTCTCAGAGCAGCCCATGTTTGTATTTTGGTTGGTGGCTAAGTCTCTGGGAGCTCCCAGGGGTCCAGGTTACTGAAGGGGATGGGAACTCCATAGGAAGACCAACAGTGTCTAACCCCTCTTCTTTCATGTCACTCCCAACACCTAGAAACACATTCCATCTTAGGCCCCCAGTGGTCATACCTGGCAGGGACTCAGCAGCATTCTTTCCTAAGCATCCCACAGCCCCAGTACTTCCAGAGAAGGCAATAGAAACCAAAGAATGTAACAACCTCCCTACAAAGACAAGATCAGATATCACCACCTAGAATTACAATTATCCCAAACACAGATGCCTAGACACCAATGAAAACCAACCATAAAGTGTCTCCATCAGAACCCGGTAACATACTACAGTAGGCCCTCAAGAAATACAATATAGCTGAAGCACAAGATAATGACTTCAAAATAGCTATAACGAATATGTTTAAGGACCTTAAAGAGGATTTGAAGAAATCCTTAAATAAAGTCTGTGATAACACAACAAACAGTGGAATGAAATGATTAAAACAGTCCAAGACAGGAAAATAGAAATAAAATCACTAAAGAAAATGCAACCTAAGGTAAAATTGGAAATTAAAAAAAAATTATGAAATCAAACAAAAACCTCAGTAGTAAACCTTACCCACAGGAATAAAAGAGAGAATCTCTCATCAACAAGAGATAGAAGAGAGAATCTCAGGCATTGAAGATAAGATAAAAGAAATGGATTCCTCAAACAACAATGTTAACTCTTAAAACAGAACAAACAAACAAACAAAAAACTTCAGGCACAAAAGACGCAGGAAATCTGTACACTATGAAAAGACCAACTCTATGAAAACAAGGAATAGAGGAAGAAGAAATACAGATCAAAGGCACAGATAATATGTTTAACAAAATAATAGAAGAAAAATTCTCTAGCCTGAAAGAGGTACCTATCAAGGTATAAGAATTTTATAGAACTGGACCAGAAAACAGTAGCAACAATCCTCCTCTCAGCACACAATAGTCAAAACACGAAACATACAGAACAAAGAAAATATTAAGAACTATAAGGAAAAAGACCATGTATCATACAAAGGAAGACCAAGTATAATAACACCTAAATCCTCAATGGAGACTCTAAAAGTCAGAAGGATTTTAGATATGCAGCAACATATGCCAGCCCATACTACTATACCCAGCAAAACTTTCAATCACCATACAATGTGAAAACAAAATATTCCATGATAGAGTCAAATTGAAACAATATCTATCTACAAATCCATCTCTACAAGAAGGCACTATAAAGAAAACTTCAACCTGAAGAGGCTACCAGACTTAAGAAAGCACAGGAAGAAGTAATCCCAGACCAGCAAATCAAAAGAAGGGAGGGGGAACCAACTCACCCCATAGAAACAAAATAACAGAAATCAATAAACACTGCCCACTGATAATTCTTAACATCAATGGTCTCCAATAGAAAGACAAAAACTGACATATTTGATTTGAAAACAAGATTCATCCTTCTGCTGCATCCAAGAAACACACCATAACATCATGGATTGAAATCATGTCAGGGTAAAAAAAATATATATTCCAAACAAATGGACTCAAGAAAAAGCTTGTGTGGCCATTTTAACATCTGACAAAATAGACTCCAAACCAAAAGTAATCAGAAGAGATAGGGAAGGATGCTATACACACATCAAAGGAAAAATCCACCAAGAGGATATTACAACTCTCAACAACTATACATTAAACTCAAGGGCACCAGACATCATAAAAAGAAACATGACTACAGCTAAAAATCACATATTGATCCTCACACAGTGATAGGGCAAGACGTCAATACCCAGTTTTCACCAATACTGGATGTCTCATCCATCCAGACAAAAACTAAACAGAAGAATGCCAAGGATAACAGAAGTTGTAAACTAAATGGACCTAACGTATATACAGAACATTTCACCTAAACACAAAAAATATATACCTTCTCAGCACCTCACAAAACTTTCTCCAAAACTGACCACATACTAGCACTCAAAGCAAATCTTACCAGATACAACAAAACTGAAATAACATCCTATATCCTACCTGACTGCCATGGATTAAAGCTTGATATCAACAACAAAAACAACAGAAAACTTACAAACTCATGGAAACTGAACAACTCACTACTGAATGAAAATGGGTCAAGAAAGAAATTAAAATCTTAGAATTGGATGAAATAAAAACACAACATAACCAAAATTATGGGACACACTAAGGCAATTCTACATTTAAAAAAGAAGGGAGAGAAACCTTATATTACCAAGCTAACATCACACTCAAAAGCTCCAGGACAAAATAAGAAATCACACACAGAAAGAGTAGACATCAAGAAATAATCAAACTTATGGCTAAAATAAATAAAATAGAAACAAACAAAAACAATACAAAGAATCCAATGAAATGAAGAGTTGGCTCTTTGAGAAAATCCATTATATTAATAAAACCTTACCCAAATTAACTAAAAGACAGAAAGAGAAAATGCAAATTGATAAAATTAGAGATGAAAAGGGGACAGAACAAAAGACCAAGGAAATCCTGGGACTCTTAAGGACATATTTTAAAAACCTACACACTATCAAGTTGGAAACCCTAAAAGAAATGGACACATTTCTTGATACGTACCACATACTGAAGTTAAATTAAAACCAGATAAGCAACTTAAACAAGACTTACAACCCCTAGTAAAACAGAGTCAGCAATTAAGTCCTCCAAGAAAAAAAAAATCCAGGACCAGATGTATTCAGTGAAGAATTCTACCAGACATTCAAAGAAAAATTAACACCAGTACTCTTCCACAAGATAGAAAGAGAAAGAATATTGCTTCATTTTTTTTATGAGGCCACAATTACCCTGATACTTAAACCACACAAAGACCCAACAAAGAAAAAAAATTACAGACCAATTTCCCTTATGAATATAGAGGCAAATTTTCTCAATAAAATACTTGCAAACTGAGAAAAAGAACACATCAAAGTAATCATCTACTATGATTAGGAAAGATTGATCCCAGAGATGCAGAAAGCATCCAACATGTGTAAATCAATAAATACGTCTGAAAGACAAGAGCCACATGATCATTAGATGCACAAAAGGTCTTTGACAACAGTCCAATGCCCCTCCATGATAAAAGCCCTGGAGATACTAGGGATGCAAGGGACATAGCTCAAAATAATAAAGATGATTCGCAGAAATCCCACAGCTAATATCAACCTAAATGTAAAGAAACTCAAAGCAAGTCCACTAAATCAAACACAAGATTGCCCACTCTCTCCATATCTAATCTATAGAGTACTTGAAATCTTAGCTAAAGCAATAACTGAAAGAGATCAAGGAGATATCTTCATTTGAAGATAATATAATTGTATACATAAATGACCCTAAAAACCACACCGGGAAATTTAACAACAGGATATAAAATTAATACACAAAAATCAGTATCCTTCCTATATACAAATGACAAATAGACTGGGAAGGAGGTTGGGAAAACAATACCTTCCACAATAGCCTCAAAAAATAAAATCTTGGTGTAACTCTAACCAAGCAATTGAATGACTTATATAATAAAAGCTTTAAGATGTTGAAGAAAGAAATTGAAGAAGATATTAGCAGATGGAAAGATCTCCTATGATTGATCTTTAGGATTAATGTTGTGAAAATGGTCGTCCTACCAAAAGTAACCGACAAGGCAATATCTATTAAAATTCCAACACAGAAATTAAAAGGACAATTTTCAACTTCATATAAGACCACAAAAAACCCAAGATAGCTTTTAAAAATCTGAATAATAAAAGAAACGCTAGAGGTGTCACCATGCTGACCTCTCAAATTGTGCTACAGAGCTGTAATAATAAAAACATTATGGCTTGACACCAAAAGAGACACATTGATTAATGGACTCAAACTGAAGAGCTAGACTTAAGTCCACACACCTAGGGATATCTGATGATTTTGTGTAAAGAAGTCAGAAATGCACCTGGAAAAAAGACGGCATCTTCAACAAACAGTGCTGGTCAAACTGGAAAACTACATGTTGAAAAAAAAATAAGTAGAACCATACTTATCATCCTGCATAAAGCTCAACCCCAAATGGCCCAAGAGCCTCAACATAAGGCCAGATACACTGAATGTGACAAGAGAAACTGAGGAGCAGTCCGGAACTCACTGGCACAGGAAAAGCTGTCTGAGCAAAACATCATAACATAGGCACCAAGAAACGGAAAACCTTCTGAATGGCAAAAGACACCCATTGGAACAAGACAGCAGGCTACATAATGGGGAAAGATTTTTCTAACTACACATCCAATAGAGGAATAAAATCTAAAATATATAATGAACCTCCAAATCATAAAAAAAAAACCCTCGAATAATCCAATTTAAAACATGAGGTACTTACCTAACAGAGTTACCAAAAGATGAAACAAAAATGACTGAGAAGCACTTAAAGAAAAATGGTCAAAGTCCTTAGTCATCAGGGAGATGCAAGACAACACCACATTGAAATTTCATCTTACACTAGTCAGAATGGCCAAGAGCAATAAAACAAATGACAGCTCACGCTGGTGAGGATGTAAGAACACTCATCCATCGCTAGGAAATTTGTACAGCCACTACAGAAATCAATATGGAAGTTCCTCAGGAAGCTGTGGGTAGATCTCCCTCCAAATCCAGCAATGCTGCCTCTGGCATATATCCAAAGGACTCTACATCCTACTATAGAGATATTTGCTTGATCATGTTCCTTACTGCTCTCTATTCACAATAGCCAGAAACTGGAAAGAGCTGAGATGCAGTGGGGGGACACATAAAGAAAATGTGGTACATTTACACAATGAAATATTATTCAGCTGTTAAAAAAAACATGAAATCATAAAATTTGTAGGTAAATAGATGGAACTAGGAAAAAAAAAATCAGCCCGAGTGAGGTAACCCAGACCCAAACAAATATGGTGTATATTCACGTGTATGTGGTTCAAGTCTTCAATAAGCAGGCTACAATCCACATAACCATGGAGTTTAGGTATAAAGTAAGGGACTAAGGGGAGGAAATGGATCTCCCTAGAAAGGAGAAATAGGATACGTATTTATGGGTGGGTGAGAGGGGCAAAATTGGGAGGATTAACAAAGAAGGGAAGGAGGTTAGGAAGAGATGACAGGGCGTGACTAACTAAAACTAAGGGCCATTGAGGGCTCATTTGTAAACTAGACATCTCTTAAAATACATACATGTATGTAAGAACTCTAAATGGAATCACTAAAAAGTGGGGGAAGACACTGCTCCAACTAGATGTCTTTTATTACCAAGCTCAAGACCAGGAATGGGTTATATCTAATTGAGTTGTTGGCCAAGGGAGTTCTATGGGGACCTACAAACAACCCAGGCTATAGCAAAGACTATTAAGTGCTCTCCACAAACTGATAATAAGGCCCAGCTGATGAAGACCATACCTACATATCACACGTGGAAAAGGTGAGCTGGTGCTGAGCTAGAGCTAGAATCTTTACCCCAACCGACTAGTGTTCACAGTGCTGGAAGGTACTTGGCACACTGCCAGAGGAGAAAGGTGACCACGAACCCAGCTACAAACCCTTCCATCTACAACAGTGACCTTCCGGCATGCTATCCGAGTATAGCAGTGGCACAAAAAGTTATAACCAGTAATTACATGATTGAAATTGAGCTCATGGGATGGAATTCATGCCTGACACTGCTCAGTGAGCCAAAATCCTGAGGCTAGACAGTCCATGGACTTAGGGAAAAGCAAATTCAACTCTCCTAATAGCAATCAATCGATTCCTAGCAATATTCTTCTATACATAGAAATCAATAGCTTGCTCAGCCATCATCAGAGAAGCTTCCTCCTGCAGTAGAAGGGAACAAAGACAGAGACCCACAACTGGATTATGAGTGGAGAGAGAGTACTCAGTCCTAAGGGGGTGACTCCATCAAATTCCTCCCCTCAGGACTCAGGGGACACTGCGGAAGAGGAGGTGGAAAGGATACAAGAGCCAGTGGAGATGAAGACACCAGAGAAATGAGGACTTCTAGATACAACAGAGCTGATGAACATATGACCTCACAGAGACTATGGCCACATTCACAGATCCTACACAGGTATAGGTGAGATGGTGTCCCAGTGCTGACAGGGGAAGTGGAAACAAGCCCCCAACCGTAACCCAGCTGGCAACCGCTCACAAAGAAAAAGTTACTTCTCGAGTATTCCGAGCTTCTGGGCTCCACTTATCAGTGGGTTCGTATCATGTGCTTCTTTTGTGATTGGGTTACCTCACTCAGGATGATATCCTCACAGAAGCTTGGAATTCCCAAGATACAAATCGCAAACCACATGAAGCTCAAGAAGAAGGAAGACCAAAGTGTGGATACTTCAAACCTTCTTAGAAGGGGGAACAAAACACCCATGGAAGGAGTTACAGAAACAAAATGTGGAGTAGAGACTGAAGGAATGACCATCCAGAGACTGCCCCACCTGGGGATCCATTCCATATACAATCACCAAACCCAGACACTGTTGTGGATGGCAACAAGTGCTTGCTGACAGGAGCCTGATATAGCTGTCTCCTGAGAGGTTCTGCCAGTGCCTGACAAATACAGAAGTGGATTGTCACAGCCATCCATTGGACTGATCATAGGGTCCCCAATGAAGGTACCCAAGGAGCTGAAGGGGTTTGCAGCCCCATAGGAGGAACAACAATATGAACTAACCAGTACCCCCAGAGCTCCCAGGGACTAAACCACCAAGCAAAGAGTACACATGGTGGGATTCATGGTTTCAGGTGCATATATAGCAGAGGATGTGACATCAATGGAAGGAGAGGTCCTTGGTCCTGTGAAGGCTCTATGCCCTAGTGTAGGGGAATGCCAGGGTCAGGAAGCAGGAGTGGGTGGGTTGGTGAGCAGGGGAAGGGGAGGGGAGAGGAGAGGGGTTTTTCGGAGGGGAAACCAGGAACAGGGATAACATTTGAAATGTAAATAAACAAAATATCCAATAAAAAAAAAAGAAAAGGAAAGGAAAGGAAAAGGAAAGGAAAGGAAAGGAAAGGAAAGGAAAGGAAAGGAAAGGAAAGGAAAGGAAAGGAAAGGAAAGGAAAGAAAAAAGAACCCCCTCCCCTAACCAAAAAAGAGGAAGAAGAAGAAGAAAAAGAAGAAAAAGAAGAAAAGAAAAAGTTACTTCTCCCCAAGGATGTCTCACTGGGTATACAAACCACACTTAAGCCAAGGCCCGGTGCCCAGCAGGAGATGGCCAACACAAAAGAACTCAGGGGTATTTTTAGAGGGGGTTTTGTTTGTTTGCGTTTTTTTTTGTTTTGGTTGGTTGCTTGGTTGTGTTTGTGTTTGGGTTCAGGTTTGCTTCATAATGCCTTGTCTGGTCTTTTGCTTGCATATTGTATTTTCCAGTTTTGTGTTTTTATGAGATTTCTGTGTAAGAGTATAAGTGTGTGTGTGTGTGTGTGTGTCCATATGTGTTTCTTGTGCTATATATTAGGCTCATTTTTATGTTATTTTGTTTCGTCCTATTCGGGTTTATTTGTAGTTTGCTTAGTTGTTTGGATTTTTTCTAGTTGTTGGTTTGTTTTCTCATAGAGAGAAAGAGTGTGGATTTGCATGGGTGGAGAGGAGGAGAGAATCTGGGAGGGGTTGAGGTGGGGAGAAAGGAAGGGAAAAAAGAAAAACGTGGACATTATCCAGGTCCCATTCGTCTAGTTCTAGAAGTCTGCTTGTCTTCATAGGCAGACAGAGAAAGAATTTTCCTTCACCGAGATCAAATGTTGTAGGGAACTTTATCGTCTATTTTGATCATTTATTAAAACTGTAGAATATAACTTTACATTAAAGTTTATTATTTAAAGAATCTTTTAGGGCCAGAGAGACGGCTCAGCAGTTAAGAACACTGACTGCTCTTCCAGAGGTCCTGAGTTCAATTTCCAGCAACCATATGGTGGCTCACAAACATCCATAATGAGATTTGATGCCCTCTTCTGGTGTGTCTGAAAACAGCTACAGTGTACTTACATATAATAAATAAATAGATAAATCTTTAAAAAAAAAAAAGAATCTTTTACTAGTTTCTATAATCAACTCCATGCAGATAAGACCTTACATATTTAATACAGTGTTAGTCCTTTACAAATAAAAATATTAAGGTTAATATTTCTAGATTAATATAGCTATTATTTTCTCTAAAATGCCAACTGAACACAGTAAGCTGGGATACTGTTTCCATAGTTGACAGCGTAGCTAAAATTTGCAAAATTCAGATTATTCACGTATATAATATGCATTATATATCAATAATAGCACTATATTATGCAGCAATATCAGCAATAGCTTTTCTAGGTTCTACAGTGTCTTAGTCAGGGTTTCTATTCCTGCACAAACATCATGACCAAGAAGCAAGTTGGGGAGGAAAGGGTTTATTTGGCTTACATTTCCATACTGCTGT
>NC_034590.1:36046236-36047867 GCF_900095145.1 Mus pahari | reverse complement strand
AGGCAGATTTCTGAGTTCGAGGCCAGCCTGGTCTACAAAGTGAGTTCCAGGACAGCCAGGGCTATACAGAGAAACCCTGTCTCGAAAAACAAAACAAAACGAAACAAAAAAAGAATAGTGTAATGTGGTGAAACTATGGTGTCGATGTTCTGAGTTATGCAGGTCAATCAAAGAAAGATGTCCACTCCAGAACATAAACTGGGCTCTGAGGAAGCAGGAAGGAACAGCTGAACTGAACCTTGAAATCCCAGTAGCAGCATATTTATTGATTGTTACACAAAAAGTTGTTTTTTGGGTAAAACAAGTTCCTCATATCAAAGCCCCTAATCTAATCTATATGTTTTGTGAAGGAAAACATTATGTCCCTGCAACTTTAGTCCTTACAGTGCACTGTTTGCAGCACCCTATAATGCAAGACATTCCAGGGGTGGCAGGACCCTCTTGTGACCAAAATCATGCAAAGGCTGTAATGCTCCTTTGGAAAATCAGCTCTACAGCTAACAGAAAACAATCACTGCTGTCTACAATGATCTCTTCGAAGTCATAGTACTTCTAGAAAAGAATCATTTATTTTGCTGTCTACTCTACATACAGCTGTTTCAGTCCAATGTCTACCCTACATACAATGATTGTACTAGAATTCCACGACAATATGAAGCATTGTGATTTGACAGTTCAGCAATGTGTTGGTACAATGGAGTACTATGGTGTTGCAATGTATGGTTGTCATGGCACAAGGGAAGGGTGTGGTGACAAAGTTTGCTATTGTGTTAGCATGACGAAAGTCTGTGATATCACAGCGTGCTATTGTGATGTGAAAATGGATGGTGGGAACCTTGATGGAGACTTACGATGACACAATTCGTTACTGGGGTAGCTCAAGGGAGAACGGCGATGAAAAGGTGGGGCCCTGTGATGTCACAATGTAGATTGTGCTGGTAACATGAAGCCTTGTCAGGACACAATGCGGCATCGTGATGAAACATGGTGACATTACAGTTTGGCATAATGATGACACAATGGGGGGACTGTAATGGTGCATTGCAGCTTTGTGACATTAAATTGTAACTGGTTACAGTAAAAGAAAGCACTGTGACAGCACAGTGCAAAATTATTTTGGCACAATGAAGTGTTGTAATGTCACAGCTCAGCACTGGAGGCACAATAGAGCACTGTGATGGCATCATATGTTGTGATGCCTTGTGGTGACCAAAGTACTGTGACAGCAGAGCAGAGCACTGTGATAGCACATGGAGGACTGTGATAGCAAAGTGGAGCACTGTGATACCACAGTGGAGCACTAGGATAGCACAGGGAGCACTGTCACACCACAGTGGAGCAGTGTGATACCACGGTGGAGCATTGTGAAACCACACTGGAGTACTGTGATAGCAAGGAAGCACTGTGACACCACAGTAGAGTACTGTGACACCACAGTGGAGCACTGTGACAGCACAGTGGAGTACTGTGATAGCACAGGGAGCACTATCACACCACAGTGGAGCACTGTCACACCACACTAGAGCACTAGGACACCACAGTGGAGCACTGTAACACCACAGTGAAGCACTGTGACAGCACATGGAGCACTGTAACAACACAATGGAGCACTGTGACAGCATAAGGAGCAC
>NC_034590.1:36043983-36045106 GCF_900095145.1 Mus pahari | reverse complement strand
AAGGATGCACTGTGACACCACAGTGGAGCACTATAATAGCAGAGTGGAGCACTGTGATATTAAAGTGGAGCACTGTGATACCACAGTGGAACACTGTGACACCACAGTAAAGCACTGTGACACCACAGTAAAGCACTGTGACAGCACATAGAACACTGTGACACCACCATGGAGCACTGTGATAGCACATGGAGCACTGTGGCAGCACATAGAGCACTATGACACCACAGTGGAGCACTGTGACAGCACAGTGGATCACTGTGATAGCACAGGGATCACTGTCAGAACACAGTGGAACACTGTGATACCACAGTGGAGCACTATGGCATCACAGGAGCACTGTCACACCACAGTGGAGCACTATGACACCTCAGTGGAGCATTGTGACACCACACTGGAGTACTGTGATAGCAAGGAAGCACTGTGACACCACAGTGGAGCACTATAATAGCAAAGAGGAGCACTGTGATAGCAAAGTGGAGCACTTGACACCACAGTAAAGCACTTTGACAACACATGGAGCACTGTGACACCACGATGGAGCATTGTGTCAGCATATGGAGCACTATGACACCACAGTGGAGCACTGTGACAGCACAGTGGAGTACTGATAGCACAGGGAACACTGTGACTCCACAGTGTAGCACTGTGACACCACAGTGGAGCACTGTGATACCACATTGGAGCACTATGACACCTCAGTGGACCATTGTGACACCACACTAGAGTACTGTTATTGCAAAGGAAGCACTGTGACAGCACAGTGGAGTACTGTGATAGCACAGGGAGCACTGTAACAGCATAGCAGAGCACTGTGACAGCACATGGAGCACTACGACGCCACAGTGGAGCACTGTGACAGCATAGGGAGACTATCACAACACAGTGGAGCACTATGATACCACAGTGGAGCATTGTGACACCACACTGGAGTACTGTGATAGCAAAGTAGAGTACTGTGACACCACAGTGGAGCACTATAATAGCAAAGTGGAGCACTGCAACAGCACAGTGTAGTACTGTGATAGCACAGGGAGCATTGTGACACCACAGTGGAGCACTGTGATAGCACAGGGAGCACGGTCACACCACAGTGGAGCACTGTGATGCCACAGTGGAGCAC
>NC_034590.1:36041797-36043868 GCF_900095145.1 Mus pahari | reverse complement strand
ATTGTGATACCACACTGGAATACTGTGATAGCAAAGGAAGCACTGTGACACCACAGTGGAGCACTATAATAGCAGAGTGGAGCACTGTGATATTAAAGTGAAGCACTGTGATACCACAGTGGAACACTATGACACCACAGTGGAGCACTATAATAGCAAAGTGGAGCACTGCAACAGAACAGTGTAGTACTGTGATAGCACAGGGAGCACTGTGACACCACAGTGGAGCACTGTGATAGCACAGGGAGCACGTTGACACCACTTTGGAGCACTGTGATGCCACAGTGGAGTACTGTACATCATATGGAGCACTATGACACCACAGTGGAACACTGTGACAGCACAGTGGAGTACGGTGATAGCACAGGGAGCACTGTCACAACACAGTGGAGCACTGTGATACCACAGTGGAGCACTATGACATCATAGGAGCACTGTCACACCACAGTAGAGCACTGTGATACCACAGTGGAGCACTATGACACCTCAGTGGAGAATTGTGACACCACACTAGAGTACTGTTATCGCAAAGGAAGCACTGTGAAACCACAGTAGAGTACTTTGACACCACAGTGGAGCACTATAATAGCAAACTGGAGCACTAGGATACCAAAGTAGAACACTATGATACCACAGTGGAGCACTGTGACAGCACATGGAGCACTGTGACACCACAATGGAGCACTGTGACAGCATAAGGAGCACGATGACACCACAGTGGAGCACTGTGACAGCACAGTGGAGTATTGTGATAGCACAGGGAGCACTGTAACAGCATAGTAGAGCACTGTGACAGCACATGGAGCACTGGGACACCACAGTGGGGCACTGTAACAGCACAGGGAGCACAGTCACAGCACAGTGGAGCACTGTGATACCACAGTGTTTCACTATGACACCTCAGTGGAGCATTGTGACACCACACTGGAGTATTGTGATAGCAAAGTAGAGTACTGTGACACAACAGTGGAGCACTATAATAGCAAAGTGGAGCACTGTGATAGCACAGTGGAGCACTATGACACCTCAGTGGACCATTGTGACACCACACTGGAGTACTGTGATAGCAAAAGATGCACTGTGACACCACAGTGGAGCACTATAATAGCAGAGTGGAGCACTGTGATATTAAAGTGGAGCACTGTGATACCACAGTGGAACACTATGACACCACAGTGGAGCACTGTGACAGCACATTGGGGTACTGTGATAGCACAGGGAGCACTGTAACAGCATAGCAGAGCACTGTGACAGCACATGGAGCACTGCGACACCACAGTGGAGCACTGTGACAGCATAGTGAGCACTATCACAACACAGTGGAGCACTATGATACCAAAGTGGAGCACTATGAAACCTCAGTGGAGCATTGTGACACCACACTGGAGTAGTGTGATAGCAAAGTAGAGTACTGTGACACCAGAGTGGAGCATAATAATAGCAAAGTGGAGCACTGCAACAGTACAGTGTAGTACTGTGATAGCACAGGGAGCACTGTTATAGCACAGGGAGCACGGTCCCACCACAGTGGAGCACTTTGATACCACAGTGGAGCACTATGACACCTCAGTGGAGCACTATGACACCTCAGTGGAGCATTGTGACACCACACTGGAGTACTGTGATAGCAAGGAAGCACTGTGACACCACAGTAGAGTACTGTGACACCACAATGGAGCACTATAATAGCAAAGTGGAGCACTGTGATAGCAAAGTGGAGGGCTGTGATACCACAGTGGAGCACTGTGACACCACAGTGAAGCACTTTGACAACACATGGAGCACTGTGACAGCACATAGAGCACTGTGACACCACGATGAAGCACTGTGTCAGCATATGGAGCACTATGACACCACAGTGGAGCACTGTGACTGCACAGTGGAGTACTGTGATAGCACAGGGAGCACTGTGACTCCACAGTGGAGCATTGTGACACCACAGTGGAGCACTGTGACACCACAGTGGAGCACTGTGACAGCAAAGTGGAGTACTGTGATAGCACAGGGAGCACCGTAACAGCATAGCACAGCACTGTGACAGCACATGGAGCACTGCGACAGCACAGTGGAG
>NC_034590.1:36037478-36041537 GCF_900095145.1 Mus pahari | reverse complement strand
GACACCACACTGGAGCACTGTGATAGCACAGGGAGCACTGTCACAACACAGTGGAGCACTGTGATACCACAGTGGAGCACTGTGACAGCACAAGGAGTACTGTCACAACACATTGGTGCACTGTGATACCACAGTGGAGCACTATGACACCTCAGTGGAGCACTGTGACACCACACTGGAGTACTGTGATAGCAAAGTAGAGTACTGTGACACCACAGTGGAGCACTATAATGGCAAAGTGGAGCACTGCCACAGCACAGTGGAGTACTGTGATATCACAGGGAGCACTGTGACACCACAGTGATGCACTGTGACACCACAGTGGAGCACTGTGATAGCACAGGGAGCACTGTCACATCACAGTGGAGCACTATGACAGCACAGTGGTGTACTGTTCACAGGACAGTGGAGTACTGTGACAGCACAGGGAGCACTGTAACAGCATAGCAGAGCACTGTGACAGCACATGGAGCACTGCGACACCACAGTGGAGCACTGTCACACCACAGTGGAGCACTGTGATACCACAGTGGAGCACTATGACACCTCAGTGGAGTATTGTGTCACCACACTGGAGTACTGTGAGAGCATAGGAAGCACTGTGACACCACAGTAGAGTACTGTGACACCACAGTGGAGCACTATAATAGCAAAGTGGAGCACTGTGATAGCAAGTGGAACACTGTGATACCACAGTGGAGCACTGTGACACCACAGTGAAGCACTGTGACAGCACATAGAGCACTGTGACAACACAATGGAGCACTGTGACACCAGAGTGGATCTCTGTGACAGCAAAGTGGAGCACTGTGACAGCACAGCGAGTACTGTGGTAGCAAACTGGAGCACTGTAATGAAACGACGGAGCATCATGATCTCACAATATACTACTGTGATGTCTAAATGGAGCATTTTTGTGACAGGATGCAGGGTTGTGATGTCATAGTTCAGCATTGTGGTGGTACAATATATGTTGTTGTGGTAAAACAGAGTATTGTGATACCACAATGAACAATTATTACTGAAACAAATCATTGTGATATATTTCAGTATTAAGATGACATGATATACTATTGTAATGAAACAAGGAAGCACTGTAATGAAAGGCTTGTTGGACAGCACACACGCTATAATCCCAGCAAGCAGGAAGCAAAGGCCGGAGGATCTCTAAGTTCCAGGTCAGCCTGGTCTACACAAAGAAACCCTGTCTCAAAGAAAACAAAAGAGGGGGAGGAGGAGGAAGAGGAGGAAGAAGAGGAGAGAAACAGGTGGGTAGGGAATGAGGGTGAGTTAATATGTTCAAAATATATTGTATGAATTTCTCAAAGAATAAATAATATTTTTAAAAATGTGTTAGCTTTATCAAATACCCTTTTGTCATCTGATCATGTGATTTCTGCCTGTATGCTTATTAATAAGGTGTACTACACTTATTAATTTCTATTTTTCAACAAGCCTTGCATCCTTGGTGAGAAGTCAGTTTGGTGCTGGTACATTATCTTTTTTTTTTTTTTTGCTATTCTTTTTTTTTAATTAGATATTTTCTTCATTTACATTTCAAATGTCATCTCCAAAGCCCCCTATACCCTCACCCCACCCTGCTCCCCTACCCACCCACACCTGCTTCCTGGCCCTGGTGTTCCCCTGTACTGGGGCGTTTATAGTTTACAAGACCAAGGGGCCTCTCTTCCCAATGATGTCCCACTAGACCATCTTCTGCTACATATGCAGCTAGAGACATGAGCTCTGGGGGTACTGGTTAGTTCATATTGTTCCACCTATAGGGTTGCAGCCCCCTTCAGCTCCTTGGGTACTTTCTCCAGCTCCTCCACTGGGGGCCCTGTGTTCCATTCAATAGCTGACTGTGAGCATCCACTTCTGTTTGTCAGGCACTGGCATAGCCTCATAAGAGATAGCTATATCAGTATCCTTTCAGCAAGCTCTTGCTGGCATATACAATAGTGTCTGCGTTTGGTGCCTGATTATGAGATGGATCCCCAGGTGGGGCAGTCTCTGGATGGTCCTTTCTTCATCTACACTATCTTTTTAATACAACCTTAACTTTGAATGTATTTTCTCGAGAGCTTCTGCATCTACATTCATCAGAAAGCTTGGCCTGTAGTTTTATTTTTACATCTGTGTCTTTACCCAGTCGTGGTGTCAGGGTTACATTGGTATCAAACAATGAGTTGGGCAGTGCTCCTTCGCTTTACATTTTGTGAAACATTATGAAAAGTGTTGGTATTAGAACTTCCTTCAAAGTTAGTAGTATTCCATAGTGAGTCCATCTGTCCCAGGATGTTATTTTGTGAATAGAATTTTGGTTGTTGCTTCAGTATTATTACTGTGACTGGTCCATTTAAGGTGCGTCTGCATTCTGACTTTATCACCTGACATGCCCTTAGAAGTTTCTTTATGCCTTCTAGATTTTTCCAGTTTGTTGTAATGTAAGTACTTATAGCATTCCCTGATCTTCTAGATTTCTTTGAAATTTATTGTAATAACTCCTTTTTCACCTCCAATTTTGTTATTTATCCATCAATCAGTTAGTTCGACTTGTTTTGGCCAATCTTGACAACCCCTTCAGATGAGCAGCTTTTTATCTAATTCTCTGTGTTGCTCTCTGTTTTGTTCATTTCTGCTCTGATCATTATTTCTGGCCATCTGCTGCACTTGGGTTTGCCTCTCCTTGGTTTCCTAGAACTTTGAAGTGCATCATTGAGTTATTGGAGACCCTGACTTTTTAATATGAGTACTTATAAATATTTCTCTTAAGTTTGCCTTGGCTGCATCTCAGAGGTTCTGGAAGGTTTGGGTCTCGTTTTTCATTAACTTCTAGAGTTTCTAATTTTCCTACCAGATTTCTTCAACAGCCCACCATTCACTCAACTGCGTATTTTCTGAGGAGCTTTCAATTTGTAGTTTTAGTCGTCTGATCCAATTCAAGAGGTTGTTTTCATTTTTGCATTTCTTAAGTCTTGCCTTGTGGTCTATATTGCAATCAGTTTTAGAGAAGGTTTCATGCACTTCTGAGAACAGAGGGATTTTTTTTTTTTAACTTTAGACTATCTTATATAATCACCATAGTAACGGTAAAGAAAAAAAGCCTGTAGGACATAGGCAGCCAAAAATGAGAAACAAATAACAGTGTAGCGCTGTGAAAATCAGTTAAACACAAAGAAAAATCATGATGACCTAAGAGACCAAAAAAAAGTTTTGATATTCATAAAATAATTTTTAAAACACAATAGTATGATCTTTTCCAGAAAGAAATTTAGAGATTTAGAGATATATGAATTAAATTCCACAGTTGAAAGTCATCAGCTGGCAGAATGTGTTAAAGAAAGAAAAGAAGGCAGGAAGAGTTGAATGTGTGGCCTATGAGGGGATTGTTTTATTTCAATCTACGGAGTCAACAGATTGCAAAGGAGGGCTGTGTAGTAGCGGCCACTTAGTGTAGAGATTCACAACCAGCCAAGTGCTGAGGATCCGTGTCTATTGACTTCTCAGCCCTAAGTGGAGCATCTTTATCAACGTTAGCCCCCACAACGGTCAGGAAACGTGGAGGAGATGGGGTGGAGAGGACAAAAGAGCCTGCAGATGAGGAAGAAGGTTGTGAAAGACTGTCTTCTTGACACCACAGAGCCACTGCACTAGTAACCCACTGCAGCTGTTGCTACACGAACAAGATCAGGCCCACAAGTTTCAACAGTCGCCCTAATTGACCTCACAGGGTTACCAAAGAAAAAGCAAAAACAAAAAACAGAAAAGTGAGGGGTTGGTTACTCATGAAGTTGGGAGAGGAGCATCCTAGAGGCATCTGGGGGGAGTGGGAAGGGGAAATTAGTAGAGAACGATCAAAGTACATTGTTTACATGTATGATATTGCTGAAGAGTGAATAAAAGATTTTCTACTTTTTAAAGAAGGGCTGGAGAAAGGTAATCCATTGGAACAGTAATTTAGAAGGATCTGGGGTAACTATACTAATACCAGACAAAATAGTCTCTTATCAAACACATACACACGGGCTGGTGAGATGGCTCAGTGGGTAAGAGCAC
>NC_034590.1:36020940-36037473 GCF_900095145.1 Mus pahari | reverse complement strand
TNNNNTNCNAANGNNCCAGAGTTCAAATCCCAGCAACCACATGGTGGCTCATAACCATCCGTAACAACACTGTCTGAAGACAGCTACAGTGTACTTATATATAATAAATAAATAAATCTTAAAAAAAAAAACCACATACACACAAAAAATATTATGGCACAGAAGAAAATTATACGTAGATAAAAAGATTGAGGACTGGGGGGGGAGATGGTTCAGATGGTCAAAGTGTCTTCCATGCAAGCAGGAGAACTTGAATCTGGTTTTAAAGACAAAGTGGGCATGGCAGCATATATCTGTAAGAGGCCATGGAGTCAGGAGGACCTCTGAAGTAAACTGGCCAGTCAGCCTGCCAAATTGATGAGCTTTGGGTTTAGTAAAGATCCTATCTCAAAAATAAATATGAAGAACCAATGAGGAAAGGCACTTGTCCTCGGCATCAGCATCAGCATTGGCATTGGCATCAGCATCGGCATCGGCATCGGCATCAGCACAGCATCAGCATCAGTCCTACACACATGGATAAACACCTGCAGTCACACATGCACGCCTGTGTTCACATACCATATATATATATATATATATATATATATATATATATATATATATATGCACGCACACAACACTCTGATGACACACAAAACACACAATTCCCAAGAAGATGAAAAACTATTATGAATATATAGGCACCAAATGACAGACCTCTTAGCTACATAAAGAAAATATTGGTAGAATTGAAGGGAGCAATAGACAACTCCACAGTACATGATAGGGGGGTTAAATATCTCCCTTCAGGAACAGAACTAGGTGAAAATCAATAAATAAAAAGAAGGAGGAGGAGGAGAAGAAGAAGAAGAAGAAGAAGAAGAAGAAGAAGAAGAAGAAGAAGAAGAAGAAGAAGAAGAAGAAGAAAGATATCCTATTTATAACAGTGGTGAGATGAATAAAATATTTAATGAATTTAATCTAAGAAGGAAAACTACAAAATGCTGTTGAAAGAAGTTAAAGATCTCTCTCTCTCTCTCTCTCTCTCTCTCTCTCTCTCTCTCTCTCTCTCTCTCTCACACACACACACACACACACACACACACACACACACAAATGGATTGTTGAAGGAAAGTATGTGTTGTCTGGGCTCAGCCACCAGCCTCATCCATCCGTTCAGGAGAGGTGTAATGGCAAAAACAGAAAAGGGAGATTTAGTGAATTGGGAAGAAAGGAACAAATAAGAAGACGCAGGGATCCCAGGTTTGCATCAAGGAGAGCTTCAGGTTTAAGCCAGGGAGGCCTTGGTCCAAGCAAAGGGGTACATATGTAAGCAGACCTGCTCTAGGTGTGGACACATTGATCCTTCTCTCAGCTCCTGCCCTACAGAGTGGTCTGACATACTGCTAATCTGCAGATTGCAGTGACCACCTGAGGGGACAGATCTGTTCCCTACAAGGTGACCTGATCCAGGGGCTTACCTCTCCATCCCTGTTTCCATTTGGGGGCCACTCTGTTCTGCTCTCCCAGGGACTCTGGGTGCCGGGAGGGTTAGGGCAATGACTCTTTGAGCCTTCCACCTTAAAGGGGGAAGAGAAAGTGATATGGTGCTTGTATGCAGAGGTGAGTGAGAGACTAAAGGCAACCAGAGTAGACTGAGAACGAAGACACCGGGCTTTTGTCCTGATTTTACCCTGTAGTCCCAGTGAGTAGCCCATGCTTTGTGGAAGAAGCTATTCCCAGGAGCCTGTTATAATATACAAAGTAGCCTAATGATCCCAATTATTGTTTCTTCAGAAATAGAAAAGCCCATCCTAAAAGTTATGTGGAGTCTCAAAAGGCCCCAAACAGCCAAAATACACTTGAAAAAGAACAAAGCCAGAGGCCTCATGCTTCCTGTATAGAAAGCTCTAACATTCAAATGGTATGGACTGGAAGAAAGGCAAGACATGTACCCCCTTGAATAAAATAGAAAGCCCAGGAGCTAACCTCTCATATTTAACTTTCTTCTTATAGTTGGCTTTAGTTTCCATTCTACAAGGATTTCATTCCAGAAAGTAGAGTAAATAAGAAATGAAGTCAAGACTCTTCAAAGGGTCATAGACTTTGAAAGAATGACCAGGAAGATGAGAGAGAGAGAGAGAGAGAGAGAGAGAGAGAGAGAGAGAGAGAGAGAGGAAGAAGGGAAAAAGGAAGGAAGAGAAAGAAAGAAAGAAAGAAAGAAAGAAAGAAAGAAAGAAAGAAAGAAAGAAGAAAGAAAGAAGAAAGAAAGAAAGAAAGAAAGAAAGAAAGAAAGAAAGAAAGAAAGAAAGAAAGAAAGAAAGAAAGAAAGAAAGAAAGAAAGAAAAGAAGGTGGACCCTTATAAAATACAGGATGGGAGGCCTAACTGTAAGGGCTAATAATATAAATCTCTTAGAAGAAACAGGGGAGAAGTGTTCCACAACCTTGGGGTTACTAATAACTTTTTGCATGACATTAAAAGCAAAGGCAACGCATTAAAACTAAAGAAGTCAGGCCATACTGAAGCTGAAATCTCATGTGTCAGAGGATACAACCACTGCAATGAAGAGGAGCCCTGTGGAATGGGGGAAGAGGAGCCCTGTGGAATGGGGGAAGAGGAGCCCTGTGGAATGGGGGAAGAGGAGCCCTGTGGAATGGGNAGAGGAGCCCTGTGGAATGGGGGAAGAGGAGCCCTGTGGAATGGGGGAAGAGGAGCCCTGTGGAATGGGGGAAGAGGAGCCCTGTGGAATGGGGGGGGGGCGTTTGCAAGTCATGTCGTTAATAAAGGGTTATTATAAAGATTACAGAGAGAATCACCACAACGTAGCAGCAGCCAAAAGGAACTGGAAAACAGGAAAAAGGCTTGCATAAAAGTTTCACCAAACACACACGGATAGCCTCGAGTACAGGGGAAAGCGTGGTATCACTAAGCATCAGGGAACACAGGGCCACAGTGAGACAGCAGTATCAGACCCATTAAAATAGGGGGAACAAAATCATTCAATTCCTCAAAACTCACGAAACCTGCTCAGAACTGGGGAGACGGCTCTGTACGTAAAATGTTTGCTTTTGCAAACATACACAGACTTGCACACGCATGAACATGTGCATACATATATGCGCACAAAAGAAGTTGAAAGGTTTGTCATGACCAGAAATTCTACTTCCGGACGTGGTTCTGAGAGAGACTGAAAGCAAGGACTCAAAGAAGTAATTTTTATACCTCTGCTCACTACGGCATTAGCCACAGTAGCCCAAATGAGGAAGAAAAACACAAGTGTCCGTTGGTGGATGGGCCATAAAAATACGGTATATCCATACAGTGGAATGTTATTTGACCCTAAAAAAAAAATGAAAGAAACTCTGACACATGCTACCATAGGGATAAACTTTAAAGACACCATACTGAGTTCAGCCAGTCCTAAAAGGACAAGTATTGTAAGTCACTCATTTGAGGGCTCTAGGGCATGAAGCTGATAACAATGGGAAGTGGGTGGAGGCTGGCCAGAGACAGTGGGGAGAGGGCGGAGGAGCAGCTTGTGCTTGATAAGAACAGTTTCAGACTGGCAAGCCAGAGGAAAGATTTCTGGAGTCCAGCTACCCAGCTACGGGTGCTCTGAACACAGTGGGCTCTCCATTCAGAACTAAGATGGTAAGTTTTAGGTCACACATATTTCGCCACTATTAAAAATAATAAACGCTGGCAAAGAGAAGTAGAAAGGGATGACTCGTACAGAACGAAGGAGATCTGGCATGGCTCAGACACGCTGGGAGACAGTTTGGCAGCTTAGAATATGGAGTGGGTGACTACCGTAGGACCCAGCCGTTGCACCGTGGCGCTCGTCCCAGAAAAATGACGATTGTGGTTCACACGAGAGCTTGCACAGGAGAGCTGGGAACAGCTTGGATTGTAAGAGATTCACCGTGGAGACAGCCCAGATACTCAACAAGGGAAGGCTTAACGAGAAGCCACAAAAAGAACAAGCTAATACACATGCAATTGGGATGAACCTCCGGGGCGGGGGCGGGGGCGGGGGTGGGGGGAGTCACTCTGAGTAAAACTGCAAAGCACTGAGACTCCGTCCCTGTACCACTTTTGAAATGAAAAATTCCAAAACCATAACGTAGTATGGTGGTCGTCAGGAGTTAGGAAAGGTGTGCGCAGTACCAGGACGGCCTTCATGCCTTCATATAAAAGGCCACCAGGAAGACGCTGTTGGGTAGGAGTTCTGTGGGTGTGGTTGCTTCTCGCGAGTTCTGTCTGGGTGTTTTGTTGTTGGTTTTTTTTTTTTCTTTTCTTTTCTTTTTTTCCAGGATGCTACCCTTGGCAGAATTGGTGGAGGGTACAGGAGAATCTCTCCAGCACTGTTGACTTCTTCTACAGCTACCTCAAAACAAAAAGGCTAATTTTAAAAGGGCATACTAATCAATTATTACCCGCTGCGGTTTCTGTGGGCTTCCTCAGCTCTGTCTGGAACCAGCGGAAGGCTCTTCCCCTGACGTATGTGGCAGTCAAACGCTGCTGGTGGTGGGGACTTGAGCTGGGCTGTCAGCCAGAACCTTGACTCATGGCTTCCCTGTGTTGCCTGGACTTCCTCACACCATGGTGTCTGGGATCGGGGAGGGAAATGTCCCAAGAAAAACACATGGACGGTGTCTACGCCTCAGATGTAACCCAGCAAAGCCACCCACCATGACCAGGTCCTAAAAGCTTACCATGTGAGGGACTGGGTGCCCAAGTTGTCCAAGTTGTTGTGGGCAGTTCTGAAAGCAACAGCCTCCACAGACATCTCCCCAGGCCCAGAGGTTCCAGGACCTCAGCATCGCCATGAGTTCTGGAACTCAGTTTGCAACACGAACATGGGTCACATGACCTAGGAGAAACGAGAGGGAGAACAAAGTATGAAGAGGACAGAACTATGAAAAAATTCTCAGAGGATATTTCCACAGAGCCAAGGAGGGGGTGTGTGTGTGGCTATAGGCAGCCCAGAGCTCTGATTTCTCTCGCTCTTTACACAGTTGGGTATAGCATAGCTCCGTGTGGCCAGTGACCGCACACGGGTGGGAGAGGACTCGGAGAAGTTGGTACAGACCAATGAATGCTTCACCGACGATGATTGACATTGGCAATCACTCCCAGACCGTGACCCAGAAATCCAAAGAGAGGCAACAGCAGAGTTGCTCAGAGGTAAGATACTGTGTAGGAAGACCTACCTGAGGTCTTTTGGGGGGTGGAGGGGACGCCAAAGACACCCATCTTCGAGCCCATTTTTCTCTCAGAGAAATGGTCCTGGAAATATCCAGGAATGACACATGGCTCTCTCCCTCCATTCCCTCGTCCCACCCTCTGGAACCAGCTGTCCAGGAAATCTACAGCTGCTGGCTCACTCCCCTGCAAGTGGAGGGACTTCTCAGGGGAAAATAGGAGAGACCTAGAAGGGTGAATACTGTCATGGGCCGTTTAGAAAAATATCATCCCTGACTAAGGTCTCCCAAAGTAATGCAGCAGTGCCAGGGCCAGCGAGGGGCGGGTAGGCCTGAAATCCCCCATCGGGTCCTCCCTGAAGCTCCTGATTGAGAGCTGCAGCCTCAAGGGACAGGGAACACTCCCTTTACCAGTACAGACACATCCAGGCAAGGAGGCTGTTTTGGGGAGGGACATAAACAAGAACAACAAAAAACTGCCATCTGAGCCGCATGTGGTTTTTTCCTACCCTGATAAACAAATTACCCTAATAAGATAGCTCTTCTGGTGTGTGAGTCCCTTGGCTCCATCAGCCCTTGTGTGGAGACCATTGTCTCCTTCCAAACTGATCCAGGCTGCTGGCAAATTCCAACTCCAGGTCATGTGACTTCCCTCAATCTTGTAGTGATAAGATTGAGAGTTCCCACTTCTTTAAAAGTACCCCAGGTTGTGTGTTTTAATGATAAAGAGGGACTAGTAGACTCGAGAAGGTGGCCCTCATTTTGGTTGGATTCTGAGGAAGACCATGTGGAGGATGATATCACAGTGGGAGGAGCACATTTAAAGAGGGATTCGGGGAGGTGGCAGGCTTACAGTAACGTTTCCGTGGTGGTAACTTAGCCAGTCCCATAAGGCCTGGTCTACTCCTGTGGTGTAGCATTGGTCATTCATGAGAGTAGAACCTCGGGACACACTCCCCTCCAATTAAGCCCCATCTCTTTAAGGTCCCAACATGGACCAAGTAGGAAACTGAACATCCCACACGAGCCTTCAGAAGGCAAACTACACCAAATACACAGCACTGACTGAAGAGATTGGTGGGTCAGGGGTCCACACACAGCCAAGTAGACCCTTTACCTGGGGATTCACCATGCCCCACTCTTGTCATCCCTGTATGGAGCTCATCACCTGACTCCCCTCGATCTTGTAGTACAAGACTAGAATTCACCACTTCCTTAGTAACTTAGGTCACCTGTTTCGTGATGCTGCCCCTCTTCTCCCCCCTCCATCCCCCAGATCCCATAAGCAGTTAGCAATACAGCAGTTTTGTACCTCCCAAGTCAGGTCCCTCGGACCTTGTGTTATAGGCTCCTCTGACTGCGTCAGGCATGCCCAGGATAATGTGATCTCGAGGCTGACCTCCAGATGCCTCACTCGTGAAAGTGACACCTGTGTTACCTTCTTCTACACAGAAGAAGGTAGTGTGTTGAGGTTCTGCTCGAGGATGGTGTGATGGTTTGTATATGCTCGGCCCAGGGAGTGGCACTGTTAGAAGGTGTGGCCCTGTTGGAGTAGGTGGGTTACTGTGTGTGGCCTTTAAGATCCTCATCCTAACTGCCTGGAAGCCAGTCTTCTGCTAGCAGCCTTCAGATGAAGATGTAGAACTCTCAGTTCCTCCTGCACCATGCCTGCCTGGATACTGCCATGTTCCTGCCTTGATAATGGAGACTGAACCTCTGAACCTGTAAACCACTCCAATTAAATGTTGTCTTTATGAGAGTTGCCTTGGTCATGGTGTCTGTTCACAGCAGTAAAACCCTAACTAAGACAGATGGGAATCCTAAGACGTCTTAGAATTCTGCCCGTCATATCTGGGTTTGGAGTCTGAATTTACACCTCCTTTTTGCTATAGAAATGTCTAAGGATGTCACAGTTGTTCCTGAGCCACTGGTGTCTTTGCTGTACATGTGAAAGGCCAATGAGAACTCGTGCAGGAGCTGGACATAGTGATGAACAACTTTAAGTCTAGCACTCTGAAGGTAGACACAGGCAGACCTCTGTGAGTTTGAGGCCAGTCTGGTCTATAAAGTGAATTCCAGGCCTGTCAGAGCTACATCCTAAGACCCTATCTCAAAAAAAAAAAAAAAAACCACAGTAAATATTAGTATACTGGCTAGTTTTGTGTCAACTTGACACAGCTGGAGTTATCACAGAGAAAGGAGCTTTAGTTGGGGAAATGCCACCATGAGATTCAGCTGTAAGGCATTTTCTCAATTAGTGATCAAGGGGAAAAGGCCCCTTGTGGGTGGGACCATCCCTGGGCTGGGTTCTATACGAGAGCAGGCTGAGCAAGCCAGGGAAAGCAAACCAGTAAAGAACATCCCTCCATGGCTTCTGCATCAGCTCCTGCTTTCTGACCTACTTGAGTTCCAGTCCTATATCCTTTGGTGATCAACAGCAGTATGGAAATGTAAGCCCAATAAACCCTTTCCTCCCCAACTTGCTTTTTGGTCATGATGTTACTAAGACAAATTGGTACCAGCATAGTGGGGTATTCCTGTGACAGCCTGACCATGTACTGCTTGTGGACGTTGTACATCGTGGTGCGCACTAGGCTCCGCACCACGATGTACAACGTCCACAAGCAGAAGGCATGAAGGGGTTATGCAGAGCAGCTGAGGCCATGGAAGCACTGTGAGAAGTCATGGAAGGCCATTGGTGAAGGTGCAGCTTCATTCGCAATTGATGGCCCAGGACTGAAAGGGTCACAGCAGCGTTTTGGAGATGCCAGTACCATGAGATGACCACCAAGAACAGCAGCAGCAGTGAAGTACAGGCAGCTGGAGCTGGAGAAGACAAGGTGTGTGCTACAAAGGGCATGGCTGGAGAAGTGACCCAAGCCCTTGGAGGAGCCCAGAAGATTGTGAGTTGGATCCCAGACATTGGATGGTTAGAGATTGATTTTGCCTTTGATTGTGACTGTGCCCTGATGCTTTTCCCTCTTGAAGGAAGTATTTTAGTGGAATCCACAGTTAAGAGACTTTTAATTGTAAATTTTAAGAACTTGCAAAGACTGTGGGACTTTTAAAGTTATTTAAGATCTTGGGGAGGAATAAGAACTAAGGGTTGAGGCTTACTAGTGATGTGTTTGTGTGTCAAGTTGACAAGGGGTCAATTGTACTGGCTACTTTTGTGTCAACTTGACACAGCTGGAGTTACCACAGAGAAAGGAGCTTTAGTTGGGGAAATGCCACCATGAGATCCAGCTGTAAGGCATTTTCTCAATTAGTGATCAAGGGGGAGAGGCCCCTTGTGGGTGGGATCATCCCTGGGCTGGTAGTCTTGGGCTCTATAAGAGAGTAGGCTGAGCAAGCCAGGGAAAGCAAGCCAGTAAAGAACATCCCTCCATGGCTTCTGCATCAGCTTCTGCTTTCTGACCTGCTTGAGTTCCAGTCCTATATCCTTTGGTGATCAACAGCAGTATGGAAATGTAAGCCCAATAAACCCTTTCCTCCCCGACTTGCTTCTTGGTCATGATGTTGTACAGGAATAGAAACCCTGACTAAGACAATTAGAAAGGAAAAATTCTTGCAGAAAAGAAATTATCACTGAAGATTCACATTTTAAAATTCCCACCAAGGATGCAGGAATAGCATCCACTACAAAAAAAAGTCAGAAGACAATACACATAGCGTTAGCATCCCAACATCTGGGTGACACAGGGCAAACCCAAGTCTCTCCATGGGTGTCTTAGGTGGGGTTTCAATTGCTTTGACCAAACACCATGACCCAAAGTACCATGAGGAGGAAAGAACTTGTTTGGCTTACGTTTCCATATCATGATCTAACACCTAAAGAAGTCAGGACAGGACCTCAAGGAAGGACCGAAGAGGCGAGAACTGAAGCAGAGACCGTAGAGCAGGGCTTGATCCACTTGGTTTGTTCAATTTGCTTTTGTATGTAACCCAGGACCACCTGCCCAGGGGTGGCACTGTCTGTAGTGGGCGGGGCCTTCCGCATCTACCATCAGCCAAGAAAATGCACCACAGGCCTGCTCCCAGGACAATCTGATGGGCTCATTTTCTCAGCTGAGGTTCCCTCTCATGTGTCAAGTTGACGAAAGACAAACCAACACTGAGTATCTATAGTCATCCTCATTCACCCACACTAGACGTATCCAAGGCACCCAGCCGATGCCTGGACCCGTGGCTAACACTGACACCTGCACACAGTTCCCCCCCCCCCATATATGGTGTGTGTGTGTGTGTGTGTGTGTGTGTGTGTTTGAGAAGTGTGATTCATAAGTTAACCACAGTGAAATTAATAGTAACTAATGACAAATACAATTTAACCACTGACTTTAACAGAGGTTAAGATTTTTTCTTTGTTTCTGGGTTTTCCATTTGACAGTTTTGAATCATAGTCAGCTGAGGGTAGAAGAACAGGAAGTCTGCGCTCAGTGGAAGACGACTGCTCCAATGACTTCGTGTGTGCTGAGCTGTTAAGTCCACAAATGACCTTAGAACAATAAGAATGACTGAAAACCACAACGAGCTTAACGAGGTTTTTTGTTATGAAATGAAAGCATTAAAATACTTCACAACATCTTCTGCAGTGACGAAAACCCACTTAACTCATTTTGATGGCTGACTCTAGCATTCAATCATGATGCATTAGATCCGTGGTGAATTTCCAAAACCAACATTGTGTCCAGAACCTTAGGCCATTCCAGAGGCTATACTGCCTAAGCAAAAGGAAGTGCTCCAAACCAAGTTTAAGATATAAAAATGATTTGGGTTCAAGAAAGGTTGTCCGGCTTGTCTCTGCTACAGGATGAATGAGTCTGTGAAGATCTATGTTAGAAGTCGTGGCTTGATAAATAAATTCAGGAAAAGTAAATTTTATGGGCACAGTAGCAAGGCTATGAATTATGACCCTATTAACCATGCAGACAACAGCATCAACAGCACACCCAGGCACACACAGTAATTAAACTCATCCATCTGTGATATTTTGTCATGTTTTAGCCACATAAAAGCTATATTTTGGCACACCTCATTGGCTGTATGACTTTTGCAAACTTAGATTTGCACTACAGAGGGCCTTGGTGCTGCTGCCTTTGGAAGACACTGGGCAGCTGGCTCAGGGATAGAAGCCTGCACACTGTGTGCTAGGCTCAATTCTAGTTTCAAAAATAGAAGAAAGGAAGGAAGGAACCAAGGAAGGAAGGAAGGAAGGAAGGAAGGAAGGAAGGAAGGAAGGAGGGAGGGAGGGAGGGAGGGAGGGAGGGAGGAAGGAAGGAAGGAAGGAAGGAAGGAGGGAGGGAGGGAGGGAGGGAGGGAGGGAAGGAAGGAAGGAAGAAGGGGGGAGAAGGAAGGAAAGAAATGCTCTTCCATGTTGATGACCAGCAATCCACAAATCACTGGATTCTGTTGGACAGGCCCTCCATGGCGCCACCATGTGGCTACTTAGTGCAATGACAGGAAGTTATTCTCCCCTCTACAAGGAAATTCTGACTCTTTGATCTCTGGGATGTCTTAAGAATTCAGAGAGGGAACTACTGAATACAGATGCAATCCTTACTATTTTTAGAGCATGTAAGTCCCTGAGCGATGGGCTTTAGTGTATAGCTTACAGTCTGTGTTTGGAGAACCATTTGTGCTGGCTAAAAGCATACAAAGAAAAGCTGTGTGTGTGTGTGTGTGTGTGTGTGTGTGTGTGTGTCTGTCTGTCTGTCTGTCTGTCTGTCTGTCTGTGTATGTGTCTGTCTGTATGTCTGTGTGTCTGTTTATCTGTGTGTATGTGTATCTGTCTGTGTGTCTGTGTATGTGTCTGTGTGTGTCTGTTTGTCTGTATGCATGTGCAACAGGGAATAGGTGGGAGAGACTGAACCCTAGAACCTGGGCCAGACCTGGGCTGGAGTGCTGGTGTAGGCTGTGAGATTTTGCACATGGCTCTGATTATCTCCAAGCCTGTTTTCTCATAGGAAATGCAGGCAACTTGGATGTCACAGGGACTCTGATCCAAGCTTGGCCTGGACCCTGCCCCTCAGTAAGGGCTAGTCAGAATAGGTCTTGCCCTCTCCCTTCCTCCCCGCTCCTTCCCTTTCCCTTCCTCTCCGGCCAAGCAACTGAAGAGCACTGATGGGACAGAGTAGAGACTCAGATGCCAGCCCCCAGGAGCCTGGGATCCCTTCTTTCCTGAGACCCCCACAGTGCTCCCGTCCTGGGCATCCCCTTCTTTCCTCTGAGACCCCCACAGTGCTCCCGTCCTGGGTGTCCCCTTCTTTGCCAGGTACTCCTGCCTTCATTTTTGTCTTTATCTGGCACCTGATGGCCCTGTACCTTGAATTGACAGGAACACGGAAGGCCATGGAAGGATACCTGTCCCTCCTGTGGGGCCCTCAGCTGCTTCTGTCTCAGTAGGCCAGCCCTCAGGGTCCCACCCTGTCCCTGATCCTCGACTCCCTCAAGAACACCATTCCTTTAGTTGTTCCCCAACCCACAATTTGATTTCTGCGTCCCTACAGATGGCCCGACCTGTGAGCACCCGACCTGTGAGCGGTTAGGCTCAGGCTGCAGCTTTAGGAGAAAGCAGACAATAGACACAGGTGCTCATCATGTCTAGACAAACTTGCTGTTGTTATTCAAGAAATCTTTAAAAATCAGACTGATGAACAACTGAGGAGTTGAAAATGAAATGAAAGGAATTCTCAGCCCTGCCCTGGAGCTTAGCCCTCTGGAGTCTCCCCAGGTCTTCATTCACCCTTCTCCATCCCTTCCTGCCCCATCCTTCCTGGTCCTTCTTTCCTGCCTCTCCTCTGCATCTCTCCCACCAACACCCTTGTTCCTCTTGTTCCTCTTCTGCCTGACTCCCCAGAGCCTCCTGACTCCCTCCCACACCCCTATACCTCCTTCCTCTCAGCCTTGCTTTCTTCAGTCTTGCTGGAGTGGGTGCCTGAATTCACCTCTCTCCAGAGCTGCCCTTTGACAGCCTTGTAGGACCGAACTTAGAGTCTGACTCTAAAAACGGAGTGGCAGAAGGGGAGGGAGGGGGAGAGGCAGGAAGTGGGGAGGGGCATGCTACTAGTGGACAAGCCCCACTGGAAGCTTCTCATTGTCTGCCAGCATGGAGCCCTCCCCACCTGATCAACCACACAGTTATCTCAGAGAGCCTGGGGTGCTGCAGCTGCAGAGCCATCCCCTTGTCTCCACCAGCCCTAGTCCTTGTGTGTGTGTGTGTGTGTGTGTGTGTGTGTGTGTGTGTGTGTGTGTGAAGGAAATCCCAAGATCGTGCTTCCTATGGGCTTCTGTAGTTAAGATTGAAGAGATTACACAGCTTTTCCTTGTCTGTGTCTGCGTGTAATCATGAACACTAAGGAAGTTAAGAGAGAGCTGCAAATGGGCTCCCTGTAACCCAGAATGGGGGGGGGGGGGCAACAAGGGTGCTGGGCAAGCCCCTTCTCACTTTCCCATGCTGTCACCAGCAGGTGGGCCATCCTTGTTAGATGTCACCAGCAGGCGGGACCTTCAGTCACTTTCTGTCAAATATTAGCAAGCCAGTGGTGGGAGTTTCTTGCCTGGAGAAGCCATTTGCCCCAGAGCCTGCTGGGAATGAAGCACAGCAAGCAGGAGCACAGCTGAGTGCCCCAGCCCTGGGCCCAGCCTGCAGCTCTGCTCCGCTCCGATGGGAGCTCTTGCCTGGCCTCTGCTTCTAGAATGCAGCCTGCACCTTTTTTACTTCCGGACTTGTGCTAGGTCTTATCACCAGGAGCAGAAGGTTCCAGAGTCCAGCTGGAGGCCTGCTCCAAGGCCTGGCTGCCCTTCCTATCATTCTACACTGCTGTGTCCCGGAAGTCCTCAGCCCAGCCTTAACTGCTCTGGCTTCCTGCAACTTCTTCTACAGCGCTGGGGCTGCTTGTCTCTAGGAGGGCCTGTAGGTGGTGTGGGGAGGAGGGTCTGCCTGACGTGCGGTTCAGATTCAAAGTGGCTGGAGGGAGTGTGTCTCCTCACACTGCACTTCACACACACACACACACACACACACACACACACACATACCATCTTGGCCCTATCCCTTCTTTCACCCCCCCCCTCTCCTATTTTGGTTGTCTTCCCTCTCTTCTCCGGCCCTTACCTTATCTCCAGAGCCTCCTTTACCTACCTAGGTATGACATTCACTGCTGTCTGAGCCATTTCCTCTGAGTTCCTGGATCCTCCAGCATCCAGCTCTAGACCTGTTCTATCTGCTAATCTTAGGGTGCATGAACTATCAGGCCAAGACCAACCAGCAGTGAATATTCCAAGTGACAAACTAGAACAAGTTGACTAGAAATAACAGTGACTGAGGCTATGTGTGACCTCACAGATGCTCCTTGCTGAGGTAAGATGGGACATTCTAGAAGAGTGACTAGGAGATACACTCCCCACCCTGGCTGCCACCAAAAGCCACTGATGACGTGTGCTTCGGATCTGACATTCTGGATTTTGGATATTAGCCTTGTCTTGAAGCAGGAATGTTCTCCTACCTAGTGATCTGTCCAAGCCATTACAGGCTAACAGTCATGGTTAGTATGACAAAGGCCACTCTGCCTGACAGATGGGAGACTAGCCGGGAGTTGCTCATCTATTAACACTGGCTCTAACACTACTTCCTGTGTACAGAGTCCATTTGTATCTCAGACTGAGACCATGCACTGGGTCGCATGTCTAAACACAAGAGGAGACCCACCTTCCTCCAAAATACATGATGGGAGATGAGCCCAATTCTTCCAGTTAGTTTAAATGTCAACTCACTACAGCCTAAGATTATTTGGAAAGAATTTAGGAATTGAGGAATTTCCTAGATCACGTTAGACTGTGGGAGTGTCTGGGGTTGGGGTAGGGTCTTCATTGTTAATTGATATGCCCAGTCCATTATGGGCGGCATCATTCCCTAGGCAGGTAGCCCTACAGTGTATACCTGAAAAGAGTTAGCTGAGCACAGACTACCTAGCAAGCAGCAGGAATGTATCCATTTCTCTACTCTTGACTGACTAGCTGCTCTGTGTTCCTGCCTCAACTTCCCCTCAGTTGAAAGACTGTAACCTGAAACTGTAAGCCAAATAAGTTCTTTTCTCCTCTAGGTTGCTTTTGGTCAGGGTATTTTATCATAAAACTAGGACACGCACCTTCCTCCAAAATGCCTGTTAGGCTTGGGTCCTGGAAAGAGCAGCTTCTCCTCTCTCCACCCACCAAAGGGCAGAGCACCAAGAGATTCAGTGGTGACAAGAAACTTCCCAAGCTTCTCTGCTAGAGGCCAGAAGAGCCCTGCAAGGCTGCAGGAAACTGGGAGCAGGAGACACAGAGGCCACCCCATGGTGCTTTGAAAAACTGAGGCAAAGTCCTCATGGGACATGGGCTTCCTTGACTCATCCTCTGTCTCCTGAGAACAAAGCTAGCCCGGGATGTGTCTAGATGCTTGCTCACAGTCACCTGTGTTATTACTAAAAAGATTAAATAAGCCTCCTTAGCACAGATCAGAACTGACCAGGGGGCAGGAGCGGGCATATTAACCTCTGTGGGTCAGCATAGGGAAGTCTGCTGCTATGGCATCTCTTTCCCACTTACCCTCTGAGGGAAGAAGCAGAACACTGGGGGCAACCAGGAGCTGTGGCAGAAGACGTCTGGCCTGCCGGTCAAGGGAAGATAGGGACCCGAGGCTGACACACGTCCAAGGCTAAGGTTGTGAAGCCTAAGCAGGATCTGTAGGCCTCTTGCCCGAGCCCTCAGCCAGAGAGAATGGTCACAGAGAGCAGAGGCCACAGCGGCTCTCGTGTCCTCCCAGACGCCTCCCCAGTAAGCCTGAAATCACACAAAGCGAGACTTACCAGAATCTGTGTTCGTGAGCAGACACTTGTAGCATCACCACAAACATCAGGAACACAGAGCGTGTACACAACTGCGTCACGTCTGAGGACATTTTACCCTCAGTCACACCCCTCAGGATCTAATGACTCCAGCTGAAGCAGCCCACAGAGGTGTCAGCAGGACAGTGATGTCTTGAGACAGGGGAAAGCTGATGGTTAAAAACAGATGAAGCCGAGCAAGAAAACGTGAAAATCCCCCAAAATATTACAGTTCATACTGGAGAGAAACCCACTAACATGTCCCAAGTTGGGGTTTTAGAAATTTGTGTGATGCTGCTAACAATGAGCTGTCAAATTGAGAGTTTTCTAAACTCCATGAAAATCTGTTTGGTGCCATATCCCCCAGTCAATTATGGCCTACAGGCAGTCCCTTGTTTTCATAAGTAGCTTTACTGGAAGCTGCCACTCTCCTCTGTGTGCCTCTATCTATAGCAGCCTTCCCTCCAGTGACAGGTGAGGAATGACAGAGACCAAGTTGTTGGTTGTGTGGCCCTTTTCAGACATGCTCTCTGACTCCTTTACCAAATAAAATTTGAATTATCCTTTAAAATACCTATATAGAAAACTTGACCGGTGGGGCTTGGAGATGACTTGGTTGGTAAAGGGCTCACAGTGCAAGCATGGGGACCAGAGCTTGAATCCCCAGCACTTATGTAAAAGCTAGGTGAATTGATACTTACTGCTAGGGAAGTAGGCAGTCAGGTCTTGGAGTTTACTAGCCAGCTAACCTAGCCACCAAGTCAGTTCCAAGTTCAGTGAGAAACCTGAAAGTGTCTGAGGAAGGTGCCCGACTCAGCCTTGGCCCCTGACCTTGAGGCAGATGGGAGAAAGCTCTGGGTTGAGTTGATCTGTGAGTTCATCCATCATGCCTTTGCAGTAAAGCTTCCATGAAGACACAGGTTGGGGTTTGCAGAGCATCCTGAAGGCAGAGCATATGGAAGGTCTGGATGCTGTGGGCTGGAAGAGGGTCTAGCCCCCTTTTTCCGCACCTTACTGCTTGCCTGTCTTCATCTGTATCTTCTGACAGTGAACTTGAGAAAGTGTTTTCCCAAGCTCTGTGAATACATCTTGCAACCTACTGAAGCCTGAGGGGTTTGTGGAACCCCACAGAGATCGATTGCACTGATAAAACAGCCTGGGGCTTTCAATGGGCATCTTAAATGGAGGGCTGTTTTATGTCTGCTTGACACAGCTGAAGCCATCTGAGAGGAGGAAACCTCAATTAAGAAAATATTTCCATAAGATCAGGCTGCAGGCGAGCCTGAAGGACATCTTCTTAATTACTGATTGATGGGGGAGAGCCCAGCCTATTGTGGACCTGAGCTGGGGGTCTTGGGTTCAATAAGAAAGCAGGCTGAGCGCCGGGCCTGGTGGCGCAGGCCTTTAATCCCAGCACTCGGGAGGCAGAGGCAGGCGGATTTCTGAGTTCGAGGCCAGCCTGGTCTACCAAGTGAGTTC
>NC_034590.1:36008849-36020730 GCF_900095145.1 Mus pahari | reverse complement strand
ACTCACTTTGTAGACCAGGCTGGCCTCGAACTCAGAAATCCGCCTGCCTCTGCCTCCCAAGTGCTGGGATTAAAGGCGTGTGCCACCACACCCGGCAACTTGCTGGGTTTTCGCAGCAGCAATAATAACCCTAACTGTGGGACCGTGTTCTGGTCGAGCAAGGCTTACTCCAGAGACCCAGTAGAAAGTTCTACAAGGGATAGAACAGTGAGCTGCGGCCCCCAGACACAGATGCCTGACACCTCGAGCCCTCAACTCCATCATCCTGTGACTATCAGTCACATAGACAATGTCCCAAGCTCCTAGTATTCTGGTTACAATTGGGTAAGCTCCTCCCCACAGTTACTTGGCAACAGCAAGGTAGTCCAGCCCACTATAAAAGGGGCTGCTTGGCCCCTCCTCTCTCTCTCTTAAGTTCTTGTTTTCTCCTTATCTCTTACCTCTCGCTCTCCTTCTCCCCTTCCCTTCCCCCCATTCTCCATGTGGCAACGGCTGCCCTCTACTCTCTCTCTCTCTCTCTCTCTCTCTCTCTCTCTCTCTCTCTCTCTCTCTGCTTTTCTACAATGAACACCTTCAAATCATGGACCATCTCTGCTCACCATCTCACCATGTTAGAGCAATGGAGCAGGCTTCCCTCTAAGGAACCCACGAGTCTAACCTCCTGCCCTCTAGCCATGGCCGCCAGCCAACTCAAGCCACCCACCGAGCTAGCAGCCTGAGCTAGCCAGACTCTCTCCTCCCTGTGGTAACCTGCTAGAGCTCTTCCCCTACCTTCCCCTTTGCCCCCCCCCAGCCCCGCCCCAGACCAGAGTCTATCTGAGGGCTCCTTCTCAGCTCTTCCCCAACATACAGAGGTCTGGGATGTCCAAGAGTGAGACAGTTGTCCTGCGACACTGTGAGGCCCAGGGACCCAAAACTGTCTCTCCCATAGTACCCAGCAGTCTGTGATGCCCAAGAGTCGGAGCAGGGTTGTGTGGCCTGTGAGGCCCGACACCCATCCTTACCCGAGCTCTGGTGGGACTCAGGTCTCCCCCAATTCTTTAGTCCCCCACGACTGATGCCCCACACCTAACTAAGTGATGGGGAGACAGCTGGAGATAGTCCTCAACCTATAGGATGTGACCTTTTAGTAGGTAGAATCACAAATCAGTTAAGTTAAAGGATGCCTAGTTGGTGTCTGCCACAGGAATGGCTGGTTGAAAAAAGAAGTAGCAGGTGGCTGGTGTCAGAGGTGATCTGCATTGTGGGAGTGTGTTCTGAGCTGAGTTCAAGTTCTGCCTTTCCACTACAAGTCTACGGTGCTGGTGAGACTTGTGGGATGTCTGCAAACGCAATGGGCGTTCATTTAGATTCCTTTGATCTAAAGCAGCTATGTGAGTTACCACTGTCGGCCTTGTGACCAAACATCCGATGGACGCAGCGTCAGGGAACAAACATTTCCCGGGTCTCACCCCTCAGAGGTCTCTTCTGTGGTTGCTCAGCCTCATGCTTTAGAACAGAGTGTGGAGGGAGAAGCTGGCTACTCCCCCTCATGGAGTACAAGAAGCAGAGAAAGGAAAGGGACAAGAGACAAGGTGTAACCTTCAAAGGCACACTCTTAGACATAGCTGGAGAGTGGATCCCACATCCCAAAGTCTCCAGAGCTTCCCAAAAAAAGCACCACTGGCTAGGACCAAGCGGTCAACTGGTCAACTCGTGAACCCAACGACCACAGTACCGATCATTTAAAAACAATCTGTGTGACAATTAGAAAACCCTAAGTACTAAGTGGATGTCAATTGTCAAGATTTGCAGTTAATTGTGTAGGCTGTGATAACGGACCTGGGATGGGGGGAAAAGGAGAAGAGTCATTATCCTTTAGAAATCCTATCTTGCCATACAATTGCTGTAGTAATGGCCTCCTAGGCATGCTCCCAGTTTCAAGGTTATTTGCATATCCCCTCCTACATTAATTCTGGGTTTGGCTGTAAGACTTGTTTTGGCTAATGAGACGTTAGCCAACGGGATGCAAGCAGGGGCTTGTAAAGTCCTTGCATTCTGGGGCTTGCCTTCTCTTGCCGCTGGCAACTCTTGGAATGCCTCCACGGTTGGAACAAGCCCAAGCTAGCCTGCTTGCTGCAGAGGCCATGTGGAGAACTGAGCCACCCTGCCAGATTGCCAGACCAGTGAGGGAAGGAGGAAGCCTTATGAAAGGCCCTTCAATGCCAGTCAAGTCATGAGCTGACTGCTTCCACTCGATGCCTGGACAAGATGGACAGAAGAACTAACCCTTTGAGAGTTCATCAGTCTCCACTGTCAGCATCCCATAGTTCTACAGAGGACATCCATTGATAAACCTACAGATGCCTGGGGACTCACTTCTGAAGGCGGGTGAATGCAGGTGTAGATGAATCGAGACTCGCTCTATGCTGATAGTGAAGTTTGTGAGGGTTTCATCCTGTTCTACCTCTAGTAATATTTGAAATAGCAATTTCCAGAATAAAAGAGAGAAGGAAGTATTAAAAGAAGAAGGAGCCTGGGGAGATGGCTCAGTGGGTAAGGTACTTACAGGTGCAACTCCACGGAACCAAGGTAAACCTGGGTGGTGGGCACACACATCTGTAATTCCAGCAGACTACAGAGAGACGAGAGACACAAACAGGAGAACTCCCAGAAGCTCATCTGACAGTAGGCCCGGCATATGTACAAGTGGAGGACTAGAACCAATGCTTGAGGTTCTGCTCTGACCTCCACGCAAATGCCATACAGGTGCAGGATTTCACACAAACAGGCTTTGATCCTCAGATTCATGTGCATGTGCACACACACGTACGAACGTATACAAATATACAAGAATACACATACATGCATACACATGATTCAAAGAATAAAGGAGTGGAGGGGAAGGAAAGGAAAATGAGCTTTCAATCCATTGACAGATAAAACAAGACACAGAAAAGCAAAGTAAAAATTTCCAAAGGAGCACAGCTAGGTCCAAGCAGACCACACAGAAGAGGAGCAGATAGACAATTGCTTCTTGCTTGAGAAAAAAAAAAAAAAAAAACCTGTAGCTGGTCTAAGGCAACAGGGGCAACAGGAAATGGCAAGACTGCCGATGACAAATGATTTTCACCTATTATTTGGGGGAAAACATGTTCTGCCATGTGTGTGCATTATATTTCATAAGATAGACAAAGATGCCTCCCTTCCACACCCTGTTCTGCTGCGGCTTGGCACCAACAGCTTGTTCTGTTTTCAAACGTGTGTAATAACTATGACAGAGATAACCAGGGCTACAGTACCGTGTGCCAGGACAACAATACTAAAAATTCATCTTCAGGTCCAAATATATTGAAGTTGTCTCTTTCCCACACATTCAAAATGAGCAAGGCTTTCATTATGCATCAAATGGGGAAATTAAGCAGGGCAATTATCTGTCTATTGCCCCAGGATAGCTTGGGCACTGTTTAATCAGACGTTGCTACGGGAGCATGCAGACTGCTCCTGACCATAAACAGACATTAAAGAGAGTTACTTCATAAAAAATAAAAAATAAAATTTAAAAAAAAAAAAAGTCTTAAGTCTTTATACCCAGGGTTGGTTTCCCTGAGAACTTCTGAACCTTAGAACTCGGCTGGAGTTTAGGGAGAGGAAGGAAGATCCTAGAAGGTGATAAATAGACTAAAAAGCCAAATACAACAAAGTTAAACTAAATTGCTATCTTTCTCATAACTGAGTTGGCAGGGCCCCTGCCTTGCTTTTCTTGGGAGTGGTGTTCAAGAGGCCCACAGGGCTCTGTATTTATGTTTGATGACTGGTCTGAAATCCTAGAGCCTTGCAGCCAGCTGGCAGAGCCCCGTGCGGCCCGTGTGTCGCCAAGGGCAGAATCAGCAGTACTGGCCACAGCTCAACCCAGGGGTAAAGAATCCTGGGCGGGCGGAGACGGGGCCCACGTTCTCCCTCCTCCAAGGCCTGCTGGATCAAGAACAGAGCGTTCTGATTTTCTATGGGTCACACTCAAAAGTCATATAACTTTGTCCTGTTTGCCATTTTCTTAAGGAGAAAAAGTCCGTGACCATGGGGTCAGTGGGTGGATTTCATAGGGAGATTGAGAGTTCTAGACTTTGGGGGGGGGGGGCGGGTGTCAAGATTAATTCCATTCTGTAGCACCCAGGCTTAGCTGACCTAGTACCCCTGAGAAGGGCAGTAGGGGCTCTTCCTTTCTCCTTCAACAGGGAGAGGCATGGAGAGAGACAGGAGAGCTCCCTCATCAGCAGTTCTGTCTGTCTGTCTGTCTGTAGGCTACTGCTCAGCAGGGCTGAGCCTGTCTCTTCCCCAGAGCATCTTCAGCCCCAGACACTTTTCACCCATCTCCTCTCTCTCTCTCTCTCTCTCTCTCTCTCTCTCTCTCTCTCTCTCTCTCTCTCTCTCCTCTCTCTCTCTCTCCCCTCTTCCTGTCCCACTTCCCTGTCCTACCCCTCAGCGTATCTCACTGACTGAACACACAGGAGGACAGCTCACAAACTAACACACAAACTAACAGCAGTCCTGGGGGACAACTAGGGTTTGCCAAACAATGGGGCCACACCGGCAACCAACCTAGATACAGACAGGGGTGGGGGGTGGGGGATGGTTGGAGGAAAGAAACGGTTGCCTGTGTCATAGCGCTAGCTGGCGCTGGAGCTGAATACACAGAAGGGTGCATGTGTACCACAGGGCAGTAAACATCGACTTCATACTTGACCAGGAAATAACTTCTCAAACCTGGCAGTCCTGGAGGGAAACTGGGCCAAGCCCCTCAAGATCTCCCTTTTCAGAGAGACTTAGTCCAAGCAAAGCGTTGTCCAAGGCCAGCATCCCACTGTCAGCAAGAAGGACTGTGGCAAGCTAGCTACCAAGCCCTCCAGACTGTGTGAGGGAACGGGGGGGGGGGGGGGGGGGGCAGGGAAATTGCCAGGGAGAGGTTTTCTTATCTCTTTCTACAGAGGCCCAGGGCGAGAGAGTTCAGGGCGCCTGGAACACTGTCCGACATCATGAGATACTAAGGACAAGTTGAGCAGTACAAGGGCTAGCCCAGACCCCTAGTCCTTAGGTTTGGTAGCCAGTTCTTGCTCTAAGCTATTCTACAGAGGCAGGCATCTCAGGACTGCTAGGGCAAACGCAGTCACGCGAGCCTTAGGAGTGGCCAGGGTAAGAGCCATCTAGACATTTAGAGATCTGTCCCTGGGGATGGGTGATGGGACACCCTGTAACCTGCCCCGCCCCGCCCCCAGGATGCTGGCTTAGGGTGCTGAAACGTGTGGCTGACACCAGGGGGCAGGGAGGAAGATGACACCCTGAATGAGAGCTGTCCAGAGGAAGCCAGAACAACAGGCAGGCAGAAGACAGGGGTCACTAGGGCATCTCGCACACCCATCTCCCCAACCAGTCCCCAGAACAGTGCAGCCAGACATGCGACACCTCTGGGAGCCTGTGGCCTGGGTCAGGGACAGTAGGCGGCAGCCACCGATGTCCTGAAGTCTCGCCCCCCGCCGCTCAAGCCCCCATTCCCGCTGTGGACAGGCAGCCCCGCCCACCCATGCCTGCGTGTCACGCGCCGACGACGACGCCATCTCCAGTCGCAGGCACGCACGGGGAAACATCAGAGGACAGAAGCCCTGTCCTCCAGCCCCAGCCATGTCGCTGCCTGTGCTGACCCATTTTCTCTCCCACCTCCCCAGCCAGAGCCCAGAATAAACGCAGCCTCCCAGCAGAGTGGGTGCCACCCGCTCTCCCTGCCCCCACGCCCCTCACACGAGAGGTTTGGGGAAGTGGGTGAAGGGAGGCTAAGGGAAGGGGGGGAAGGGGGTTGGGTAGAGAAGACAGAGAAGGCAGGAGAGGAGGAGGGAGGAGGGAGGAGGGGGAGGCCACGCCAGTGCCTGCTGCCTGCTAAGGAGGAAACCTTGAAACTCTGAAGTGCACATCAGCCCCAGGCTAAGGATTCCAGAACTCCAGCTCCACGCTAGAGGCTCCAGACTCGGTCTTCCCCTTTCTGTACACGCATCTCCCTAGCTTGTCTTCCCCAGGCTTGGATATTCTTGAACAAGACCCTTTATTTGTTACCTATGAACTTGGGGAACTGAGGGTCCCTGGTGCAAGAAGGAAGAAGGTGACTGAAAATGATGTCAGCCTGGCACTGGGAAACCCGGGCCCTATGGCTTCCCTCTCTGTCCTCAGAGGACACTCGAAGGCCTAACATCACACCTGAGAATGTCTTCTGTCTGGCTCAGGTGCTCTATATGTGTTCATGGCTTGCCGAAGAACATTCACAAATTGTCCCTCACAAAAAGACCTTCACCAAGTACAGGGATGCATGCTAACACACTCTTCACAGAAACTGGAACAGAATGTTCTAGAGCTGAGGGCAGAGCTGAGGGCAATTAAGTATTTACCAAATGCCAAGCCATGGTCTGGGTCTGGGCACACCTCGGTTTAACCTCACATAGCTCATAAAGGTTCATTACTGTCCTCTGAATTTTTCAAAGGAGGAGCCTGAGCCTTTGCAAGAGTGGATTGCATGCCTTGGAGTCTGTCTGGCTCCAGGCAGTAAGATAAAGACTCGGCCTTTCTGTGCGTATGTTACATGAATTGTTTTCTCACTAAGAGTACTGTTTGCTGCCACCTTTTCTAAGACACCTAAGGAAGAAGTAGCAGCCTTGCACAACTGAAGCTTTTACAGGACATTGGGGGGGGGGGTCCTGCAGCCAGCCTGCTCCTTACATGACCCTGTCCACAAGCCAGGACCCGTGGTTCCACTCATGTCAGGGATAGAGAGGAGCCAAGGGCAGAGACCCACACTGACCTTGGAAACCAGCTAGGTGACCTTGGCGCTGAGACACACCTACCCCCAGAAGATCCGGATGTCACAATTGGAAGCAAAAAACAAAGTGTGCCCTGAGGGTGGCTTTGTTCAGCTGTGGTATCAAGTCTGGTGGCAGGGAGGACCTAGAGTGGGTAGGTAGTGGTTCCATACTGCCTAGGACCCTGTGGGAGGGCTGAAGAATCAAGATTTCTTTCTTTTTCTTCTTCTTTTTCTTCTTCTTCTTCTTCTTCTTCTTCTTCTTCTTCTTTTTTTTTTTTTAGACAGGGTTTCTCTGTGTAGCCCTGGCTGTCCTGGAACTCACTTTGTAGACCAGGCTGGCCTTGAACTCAGAAATCTGTCTGCCTCTGCCTCCAGAGTTCTGGGATTAAAGGCATGTGCCACCACGCCCGGCTAAGATTTCTTTATTATCTTCAAACATTCCATCTCCGACTGTGGTTTTGATGATCAAACATGGCTCAGAAGCTCAAGCACTTGCTGAGGAAGCCTGAGGAGTTCAATCCATGAAAGTCACAGGAGAAATAATGAAAGATTCAACTCCACAAAGTTATCCTCTGACCTTCATGTGTATACCATGATATGTGCACCACACACACACACGCTCAAGTGCTCGAGCACGGGAACACACACACATACACACACACACATAGATCATGCACACACAATGGTCGGTAAAATGTATAAAAACAAATGAGAAAGGGAATTCTTTATCTTTTAAAGAAGATACTTCTTGAATAACAGTGAAGTCGCACCTCAATAAGACCACTGTAGATTGGAAAACAGTTTTAAAATAAAATGACTTTAACTCATCTAACCAGTGTGATATTTTAATTGTCAACTTAATGAATCTAGAATCACATAGGAGACAAACCTCTGGGCTTATCCATGGGGACGTTTCTGTATTGCATTTATCGAGGAGGGAAGACCCCCCCCCTTCACTGTGGGCGGCGCATTCCCGAGCTGGGGTCCTGACAGAATCCTGCTGAAGTGTCGAGGTATGGCTTTGACTGAATGAGTGTCACTTTGACATCATGACAAAGCTGGAAAACTGTAAGTCCAACCACCATTAAGTTGGGATTGTGTGTGCATATGTGTATGTGTATGACCTGAGAAAAACCTTGTTAGTTCTAACCTCTCTGCTGCCAGGTTTCTTTGAGACAAGAACAGGATCTTACCATGACAAAAAAAAAAAAAAAAATGGAGGCTGGTAATTTTCCATGTGAGCAGCCATTTCTGACTTTGGCATATATGACACTGCTGTGGATGAAGATTCCTCATCTCCCTCACATGACCTTCCAGGTTTTTTTGTTGTTGTTGTTGTTGTTTTTTTACGCAAAGGGTGTTAACCTCTGACTGTACTAAGTGCTGTAAGTATGTTCTTGCTGAGGTCATCTGTTCCTTTGTCTTGTTTGGAGGCAGCTTCCGTCCTGTGATGCGTATTGGTCACACTCTTTGCAAACCTTTTCTTTTACATTTGCTGGTGTACTTCATGTGTTTATGATGGGGAAAGGTTCTGTAGCACTCGTGGGGGTCAGAGGACAACCTGAGGGTGTTAATTCTCTCCTTCCACCATGTTAAGTACCAGGGGTCAGGTCTGAGCTTGACAGCACCTTTACCCTCTGAGCACTCTCGCAGGCTGGCTCCTAGTTACAATCTTACAGAAATCCAGCTCAATGCAATATAATGCAAAGGGCTGTATACCAAGAAGCTCATGTAACTACAATCATATTCAGATATTATTAGGAGGCAAGGCATCTCTCAATTTATATCTCTTTAAACAAAATGGATTGTGTTTCCCTGCTTAAGCCTCTGAAAGGAAAGATTAGGTATTTAACTGTTTCTGGTTTTTGTTGACATTGTGAATGTCATCTCCTTCTTGGTACACAAGGAAAGTATTGATTTTTATTTGTTGTGTCTGATTGCCACTGACGCTTAGAGCCCACGGGCCTCTTGTGGATTAATTGCACTAGTACTGACATCATCTTCTAGTTCTTTCATTACCCTGTGTTCCTCTGGATTCTGTTTCTTCTGCCCTCTGCTGAGTCCCTTCCCTGTGTGGAGTCTTGATTTTCTCATCCCGCTTGTGAGCACCTGAACAGTGGCTCCCAAAGTCCCCCCTGTGGATCCCTGAGTCTCTTTCAAGGCATCTAAAAAGTTGAAATGATTCAGTGGGAATAAAAGACTTCCCCCCCCCCATGGGTGTTGAGAGGAGCTTTCCAAAGCCTGCACGATGTGTAATATCACAACAGCTTGATGGCAAATTCAGAAATGGAAATCCAGCTGTCTGCTAAGCCAGACATTGGAGAGCTCTTCAAAAATATAAAACATTGTCACTCTTTTTATTGCAAGCAGCTATTTTCATAAATAATATTTTAATTAATGTCATTGTTACTACTCTTTAAAAACAGATGAATAATGTGGTATTTTCTTGGGTTTTTTTTTTTTTATTAATTTGAGCATTTACCATAATAAATGTTAAAAGGTTTAAATAAAACACTCTGGGATCACCCATCATCATTTCTAAGAAAATGGACTGGCCAGCTTTCCTAGTTTTCTGTGTCAGTCAGTATCCATAACTATATCAAATATCTAAGACACCAACTTATAGGAAGAAAGGGTTGGGCTCAGGGAGATGGCTCAGTTGTTAAGATGCTTAGAAAATTTGAGCAGTGAGCACCTATGATCCCAGCACTTGGGAGTTGAAGGACGATTCCTAGAACTTGCTGGCCAAGCAGCCTAGTGAGCCAGTGAGCTCCAGGTTCAGAGAGAGACCCTGTCTTACAAATAAGGTAGAGAGAGACTGAGGAAGACATTTGATGTCTACCTCTGGCCTCTACACATACTCAAACCACTACACACGCAAGTGCACACACACACACACACATACACACACATGCATAATGCACATGCACACGCACACACATTTATACAAGCACACATTGTGAGGGTGAAGAGTAGCCTCTGGTCTTCAGCAGCTCGCCTCTCATTTTGGCTGATATCCATCTGACAGTGACTTGGGTAGGACTAGCGTTGGCTCTGGAAGTCTCTGTTAGTGCGACTATTGACCCTACACTGAGAGTGAATAGGACACCCTCTAAACCACATGGAAGGTCCTCTCTGTATCCCATGACCCAGTCCCTCTCCTCTGGGACCCTGGGCTCTAGGCTCTGCTGCCTCACCTGCCCGGCTCCTTCATGACATCCTCCTGCTGTTGTTTTAAGGGTTAAGCCTCCTAAGTCTCAAAGGTGCCTAGGGATTTTTTAATTTATTCATCTACTGACTAGAAAGGGGACAGAGGGGCTGGTTGGGTAGGAAATGTACCTGAGTTTGAGATCAGACCTGTCTCAAATGGGGAAAGGTTAGGCAGACAGCTAAGTTAAGCTAAGTTAAGCTAAGTTAAGCAGATAACTTAAGCAGAAGACTGATGACCTGAGTTTAGTCCCCAGGATCCACATGACGGAGGGACAGGATCAACTCCTGCAAGTTGTCCTTTGACTTCCACACATATGCCATAGCATGTTCATGTCTCACTCTGTCCCCTACCTTTGTCACACACACACACACACACACACACACACACACACACACACACACACACACGTAGATAGGTATAAAAAACTGAAGAAGTCCTACCTGTGTGTGGTCATCTTAAGTGTGTATGAGAAAGTCGTTGCAGCAGAGGAACTGGGTAGAAACACAAAGAAGACATCATGCAGAAGGCGCATCAACTGTTGCTCTGGTTGGGCTCCATTTCTTTGAGGAAAGTTAAGGCAAGGACCTAAGTCTAGACGGAAAGAGCATATACCCACCTGTCCTGACTCAGAAGGCATGGCTCATGCTTCTTGGGAACCAGGCCAACCGTCTTCACGAAGTCACTAGGAAGCAGTAGGAGAGAAGGAAACGGGGCTGTATGGACTGTGCAAGTTTCTTTCCTTGTGATCAAAATACCTGACAAAAAGCTGCTCAAGAGAAGATTCATTCTGACTTAAAGTTGGAGGGACACAGTCATCAGGAAGGTGTGGCAACTGGAGTATCAGGTGACTGGTCACATTGTTTTCTCAGACAAGGAGCAGGGCCAAGCTGTGAAACCTGAATGTGGGTCCCTAAAGGTTCCACCATGTTCTAAGAGAGTGCCCACAGCTGGGGACCAATTGTTCAAACATGAGCCTATGGGAGAAGAAACCTGAATTCACATACCAGCAGAGCCCATGTGGAAGATGCCGTGGGGTTCTTTCTGCTTGAGGAACACTGCTCTCCCTCCCTCTGTGACTTGATAGCATCACATTGGATGCAGTTGTTTTCTCATGGAAAGCAGACAAGACTCAAAAGATGCTATCCCAACAGCAGAGAGGCCCAGGGTGACTCTGGAGCGGATGGGGTATGGAAACACAGATCGCCTCGCATTTTACTTAAAAGCAAACCCTTCCCCTACCCCCAACCCCCCAGGAATGGCAGCTGAGCTACTCGCCCTGGCTCAAGTATAAAGAGCAAACCCACTTCTCTGGAAAGTGTGGCCACACCCTCCGGACACGCTGACATGGGAAAGCCTTTCTTCTCCATTTCAAATGACCCTGTTTCTCCTTTTTTAGATGCAAATGTTTATTTGGTCTGACTTTGAAATACCTCGGTGCAGCTGAAATAATTTAAGGCAGCCCTGCAAGAGACAACCACTTCCTGACCTTCTCACAAGAGAGCCATGACTGGGACCACAGAAGGGAATGCTCAGACACCTGAGGCGCAGCCTGGGCCCTGCCCTCCAGTGCCCCGCTTGGCCCTGTAGACAGGATGGCACTGTGCTGGAAAACTGCTGTGGCTGCACAGACTGGCAGGGCTCAGGGAGAGTTAGTGTTGATAGGGAACCTTATATCTGCTGGCCACCTCCATGTGGGGCTCACCTTTCGGGCTTAGCTGTGCCCTTTACCCCACATCTTAGAGGCACAGGATGTGCTTAGATCTGTGGCAGGAAATGACATAAAAAAAAAAAAAAAAAAAAAAAAAAAAAAAAACTGAAAAAAACCATTGTGAGGACTAAATTCATGAACC
>NC_034590.1:35989278-36008818 GCF_900095145.1 Mus pahari | reverse complement strand
AGAGTTAGTGTTGATAGGGAACCTTATATCTGCTGGCCACCTCCATGTGGGGCTCACCTTTCGGGCTTAGCTGTGCCCTTTACCCCACATCTTAGTGATAAAAGATGTGCTTAGATCTGTGGCATCAAATAAAATAAAAAAAAAAAAAAGAAAAAAAAAAAAAAAAAAAAAAAAAAAACCATTGTGAGGACTAAATTCATGAACCAGCAATGGGGACAGTATCCAGGACCCCAGATACCTGAACTCGCAGAGGCATGCGTTTCCTCTGGGAAACAGCATCGTATTTTCATAGAACCCAGACGCATTCTACAGCACACTTTAAGTGATCTCTAAGTGACATAACACCCAAATGTAAACAGCTCCGTTACACTGGAGGACTGTTCCGTACAAGTGAAGTTCTCCCTCTAGACCTGTGATGGGGAAATGGAGGCCTGCTATACCTAGAAAATAGGAGATGGGTGTGAATGAGTGTGACTGTGGCCGTAAATGGTGCCCGATTTGAAGACTGGTGTGGGTCTTACGCACTCTGCTAATGTCAAGGGCTGACACAGTGGTACCCTATTTGTAGGTGAAAAACTGAAATGTTCTGCCTAGAACTGGGGTAGAGTGGTTGCCAGGTCCCTCCAGCGAATGGTCAGATAGGCACTCACAACAGATGCTGTGGGGATATGAAAGGGGGGAATAGGGTTCCCCCTGCTCAGAAAGACAACACAGTGCTGAACAACTGGCCCACCATTAGAGAAAATACAAATGAGCCTCTTATGAACCAAAATAAATCCCAAAGAGACCCCAATAGATCAAAGACATAAATGGAAAAAGACATGGACCGTAAAGTAATGGAAGCAAATTTTTTTAAATGTATAACGCTGGAGCTCTTTATTATGTTATCTCAAAGCCATAAATAGCACCATTGATTTCTTCTATCAGGCAAAAGCCAGCTATTATTGCATGGCAGAAAGTGTCCCGATTAAAGTTAAAAGGCAAGTCGTGAAAAGGGAAAACAAGCTAAAAAGCCAATATGCTGCCTACCTCCTGAGGGTACAGTCACCGTGCAGGGTTGGGAAGAGCGAGATACATGTGTGTCTGTGACAGACGAGCGTCCTCTGCATAAAAATGCCTGTAGCTGATGTCATCGCTCCAAATCGATAAGACAGAAATCCAACTGTGGAGCTAGGAAATGGACAGTAGAGAGAAATCCTTGCCCAAAAGGAAAATTCCTCTGCACTTAAAAAAAAAAAAATCTGCTTACTCTAATCACCATAAGAAAAACAACACAGAGACACACCAAAGAACACACTAGTGAGATCCTGTTCCAACCAGCAAGTTGGGTAGATGCTGTGGAAGGGTAGCGTGTGGTCCTGAACCTCGGGCACTTGGGCAGGTGGTGAAACTTTTAGGAAGTATAGCCTGGTGGGAGAGTGGCAGATCACTGGGGACATGCCTTTGAATATGGGGACATCAGATTCTTTCTCTTTTGCTTCCTGGCTGCCCCGAGGCAAACGGTTTCTTCTATCATTATGGAAGCAGAATCGTATGATAGAAGCTCCTCCCCTCTTAGCAGATTAGAATGTTCCAGAAACAAATGTTCCAAGGACCCTCCAGCGTTCCATTTCTGCTAGCACAGACACAAGTCTCAGAAAGTCCACAACCTTCCAGAACAGCACCACCAGGTAGAGACCAAGTGTTTGAACACACAAGCCTCTGAGGGACATTTTATACCCAAACCAAAACATGACTGAGCCTTGAGAAATAAGTGCCCACTATTTAAAAGCCCTCCCAGGCATGGGCTCCAGGAGAAGGGGTGGAGTTGTGGGGGCGGGGCACTGATACCTGAGCACCCCCCTTGCCTCATCCTCTGTTCTGTTGCAATGATTCAGTCCAAGCACCCCATCCCATCTTTGGGCTCTGCTGGCAGGGATTGGCAGTCAGCCTCCTCCTCATATTTGGATCTGGGAGGCTGCTGACTCTGAGGAGCAAATCACAGCACACCCAGTGTCCCAGCAGGCAGAGGCCATCCTGAACTGGGGTCCATGAGACACCGAGGCCATGCAGCCAGAATTCTGAACACTCTTGCAATAGATTGCTGGTTTTTTTTTGTTTGTTTGTTTGTTTTTTCATGTTCCCTAGTAGTGAGCACGTACCCAGGCATTGTTGATATCCCTGGATGGTGGTCATCCCCAGGGGCAGTGACCGGCAGGGCAGTCTGTGCTGGGGGCTGGTGATGTACCCAGCAGCTGTCAGTGTAAACTGTTCAGAGGAGACTTCTGAATGTGTCTGGAGCTCATGTGTCACCAATTACCTGTATGTCCCCTCATCCTTGGCAAGGTCTCAGTAGTGTTAGGCCCTCTGAGCTCTTCAGCATCTACACCTCGCTCCTCTTTCCCTTGGAAAACAAAGGAGCTCTGGGAGCAAGAAGCACGTGTGAGTAGCATGTCTTTCCACCATCAGACTTAGAGCTAAATGTCTATGTGTCTAAGTAAGCATCGGATAATGCCCTGATTAGCAAGCGAGATGCCCAGGTTTACTGGCTTCCCTGATACCCAGCTGTGTGGCCACGAAACCCCTCTATATAATCTACAAGGAACACAGCCGTGGGAAATGGCCGTGTCTACCATCCGATAATACCGTCTGGGATTGACCTGGTCTCCCAGGCTGTACGTCAGAGAGCCCTCCGCAGAAGCAGAAGGCAGCTGAACCTGGATCCCGGCAGCTTAGTCTCCATGGTGACACAGGGTCATGATCGCCTGGGCTGCCTCACTGGAAACCTGAAGCAGCAGAGGAGGAGACTCTTCTTCCAAGGCCAACCCTAGTAGCCTGGCCCCACAACTGCCCCGGATCGGCGCCCACCCGTATATCAGTATCACACCGGTACTTGCTTCTGCCAAAGACAGACACTGTTTCAGAGGTAGATAAAAAGTAACTGCCTTGTTGGCTAGACAGAAAGTGGCAACTGTGCAGTTCTCCACTGCTGTCTCATGCCATCATGATTGCTGGTTTGAATTGGGGGGAGGGCCCCTCTCACTGGGGAGACCATCTCCATTCCCTACCACCAATGCTTGGCTGGTGGCTGGGTCAGGCTTGATTGGCAGGGGCTCAAGAGTGTGGGGATTTCCGTGGCTATGCACACAGCCGTGGGCTGGCACACCATCACTAGGTACTACCCCTTTTCCTTGCCCTACGTGGGCAAAGTGGAGCCTGAACCGGGGACCAGAGCTATCAGATGGGTGTCTCGATGAGCCAACTGTGAGACTATGGCTGTAAAACACTCACTAGTTCTCACGGCAGTCCTGGGGCATGGGGACTCTGACTGAGGTTCAAGTACAGTGGTAGAGGTGAAGCGGAGGGCAGGCAGAGGGTCCAGTCCCTCATGTGACTCTAGAAATAGTTTTGGGCAAATATGGCAGGGGAGGAGAGGGGAGCAGGAGGGCTGGCCCACACTCTGTGGAGAAAGCCATGTTCCCAGGTCTCTCCATTGCCCTCCACAGAGAAGCCTGTGGAGGAATTGAAGAAGGATGTATCCCAGCCCAAGGACCTCAAGAACAGCAGGAGACCAGTGTGAGAGGAGTCTGAGAATTAAAGGAGATTGAGACATAAAGGGAAAGACCTCGAGCACACCAGGAAGAGCCCCCCCCAAAGCCCTTCCTTCACTGAGCCTCCAGAAAGTCAACAGCCTTGGGTCCCCATGTCCCCAGATGAAAGACTTGAAAACATTTACATATAAAGATCACCCTAGAGATAACTCTTGCTTTGGACAGTGATCTAAAGCCACTGCTCTGCCAACAAACGTCCAGGGGATCCTGGAGCATGTCCTGGGGTGTTGGGGCAGGCAACAGAGTTGCCAGCAAGGAGCAAAAACAGACTGCTGCTGAAACAGCAAAGAGTTAGAAGGGAGCCAGAGCCAATTGAGACTGAAGCCCTGGTCACACATACACTCCAGAGGCGAGAGGAAAGGGAGAGGAAGGAGTGAGCAAAGCACGGCAAGGACACAGGCAGACAGAGGCAGGGGCATGGACATGCTTAGGGGAAAGACAAAGAGATGGGCAGTAAGAGATAAAAGGCAGATGCAGGGTCGGTTGGTTGTTTGAAGTTCTACTAACTAGGATCGTGAAAGGGAAGAACAGTGAAAACAAAGGGGAGGCAGATGTTCGCAGAGAAAGAATACAAGGAAGCTATATGTTATACATATGTGATGTATAACATATAATATATGCTATAATATATGATGTATAACATATAATGTATGCTATAATATATGATGTATGCATATATAATGTTCATTAGCATACCCTTTGCCCCGCTTCTCTTCCTTTCCCACTCTTCGCCCCACCCATAGTCCCTTCCTCCCCCTAGACAGTTTCACTTCTGCCTTCCCTTCGTCTGTCGTCTGTACACACATGAGCTTGTGAATCGTCAAAGTCTAGAACCCACCAACGAGAGAAAATGCAATATTTGTCTTTCAGGCTGACAGTTTGCTTTACTATAAGTCCTTCCACTGAATAGGTGGTGACTTTAAAATCTCTCTGGAGACCCTGGAAGACTTGCCCATGAAAACAGTAAACTCATTAAAAAGGGGAGCCTAGGGTGCAGGCAGCAGGAAGCACAGAGGGCAGAGAAGACAGAGAGAAGCCCCGACAGAACAGGGAGTGAGGGGCCAAGAGGGAAGCCCACGGGGGCACTCTATGTCAGTCTGAACAACTGACAGGTCTTTGACAGGGGGTGGATTCTTAGGGAAGTTAGCACAGGAACAGTCAGAGCTAAGTGAATGGCCCTGTGGAGAGAGGTAGTGACTGTGGGCAAGAGCTGGCTACGTGGTGCGCACGACGCTGCATCTTGGGTGTGTATCACTGACTATGAATCTAACCAGAGATGATGACAGAAAACAGAAAGGAGACAGGACCATGGCTTCAAATAGCTGCTAGAAGGGAGGCAGCCCTTCATCTTAAGTGCAGTAAGCACAGCAATATATTCCTGTGGTTTCAGGAATAATTAAAAGTGTGTGTGTGTGTGTGTGTGTGTGTGTGTGTGTGTGTGTGTGTGTGTGTGTGTGATGCCAGCTCCAGTGCAGCTTCAGGAATGGGCCAGACAGACAGACACATGGACAGAAAGCTGGGATCTGGTGGGCTGGGATCTCAGCTGGAGGAACTGCAACACCCTAGTTTAGTGTGGTTATTATAGAGTTGAACAGAGAGGTGAAGTTAGTGCCTGCAGCTAACAAGGAGGCTGGGTTTATGGTGTGCACCTGGATCAAGGAAACAGGATTAGCTAATAATCCCAGTAGGGGCAGTCTCCACCCAATCAGTCTTGAGGCCATAAAGATCTCAGCGGGGAGAGAGCAATGCTGGATGTTTTCTGCACACACTGTCAACATTCACTCCGGGACCTATAAGAGAGGCTTTGCTATTTCCCTCTGAGGTTCACTCTGGGGAGAAGGCTTTACCAATCCTTGTGGGTCTGAGGCTATGAGGCCCTTGAGATGGCCATGCCAATGTCAACAGTACACATTCACTCCTTCAGGGCTTCCTCCACTCCCTACAGGGGGTGATGTACACGTTTGAGCAAGACTATGCATGTACGTGAAGGCCCAAGTTCAGCCTCACATGACATCCTCTATCGCTCTCCAGTTTCTTTTCATCTCTCTCTCTCTCTCTCTCTCTCTCTCTCTCTCTGTGTGTGTGTGTGTGTGTGTGTGTGTGTGTGTGTTGTACTTGTATGTCTCAATATATAGGCACATATGTATGTGCATGTGTATGTAGGTACATGCAGGCCAAAAGTCAATATCAGGTGTCTTCCTTAGGAACTGCCTTAGTTTTTTACGTTTTTGTATGGAGAGGGCATGTTTGTTCCCATGTGTGGACACACATATGTGTGCATGTGTATGTCAAGGCCAGACGTTCTCGCTGGGATTACAGACATGCCATCATGCTCACCCAACCCTCGTGCTGGTGTTGGAGACTGTAGATCTCATACAGTATGACAAATGCTTTGCCTACTAAACCATCTCCTTGGCCCAAGAAGTTAGGGGTTATTCTGTTTGTTTTGGAGTGCTGGAGATTGAACCGTGGGCAGACATGCTAGACCAGTGTTCCACAGTGTTCTTCAGCGCCTCTCACTGATCTGGGAGCACATTAATCAACTAGACTACCTAATCAGTGAGCTCCAGAGATCTGCCTGACTCCACCTCTTCCGCACTGGATTTACCTGATTCCACTTCCGCACTGGGCTTACAGGCCTACACTACTATGCCCAGTTTTTAAGTGAGGGTGGGGATCTAAACTCAGATCCTCATGCTTGTGTGACAGGAACTTTACCAACCACACCATCTCCACTGCCCAACGTTTGTATTTCTCACTCTGTGAGTAACCAGACAGAGGTAGAAGCTGTCAGCGGTATAAACATAGGATACAGAATGGCACCCTTACGATCCCTCCTAGTTAGTTTTTGGTTTTTGGTTTTTTTTTTTTTTTTTTTTTTGGAGCTTCCCATGGGGAAAGGAGCTTTATGGAATGAGAGACAAAGAACAGCTATGTTGTCACACTGAGTCTAAATGACTAGGGACGTACACTCTGTGCGTGGTACACTTCTCTAACGTACAAAAGGAAAGAAGGCTTCCCGACTTGCCGCAGTGTGGAAGATTGGGGTGTGCCACAGGAGTGGGTAGCACCTACCTGCTGGGGGACACAGGAGACCCGAGGAACTGGTAGATAGCCAATGGAAGCACTCTCCCCCATGGGCTCCCTTGGAGGCAGAGGCCCTGAACTCATGTAGTTTCTGCAGCTGCACTGATTTCTGGGAAAAAACCTTCAAGAACGCCAGTCCCCAAGTGCTGGGTTACCAAGGAAGAAATGGACCTTAGTGGTTTGGAGAAGTTAGGGCATGGCTTTGTGAGAGGACATAGAGGGCCCTGCCTCTTTTAGGAATCAGGCATAGCCATTGTTGTAAATATCAACAAGACCAAGTCTATCTTAGGCAGGGGACAGATCTGTGAGACTCCCTGGTTTCTGTGAGTCCCTGTGGCTTTGGTCGTTCCCCATCTTGGTGGATGCTGGCCACATGGAGGTCTGTGTTGGTAAGGGCTGAAAACTAGCCTGCAAAGAAAGGAAGAAATGGGGCCAGAGAGATGAGAGGCAGAAGAACAATAGATTACCGGGAGGGTGACTGAGTCCCCAGCCCTGACTCAGGTAATGGCCGAATCCAGACTGTATGGTATGTCTGTTATCTGTCAACGGAAAGTTTGACAACTTAGAAAGCTCACTTGTCCTCAGCGGTGGGGGGAGGGGGCTGGGAACAGCTCAGCTAGCAGTTCTGACTGACTGGCCATCAGGCTGTCCTGGTGATCATCAGGCCGCTGGTGACAGGGACAGTGGTCCGTGGAAGCTGTTGTGTGTGAGGCCTTGCCTTCAAGCCATACCCATGGCTATAGGAGGGCGGCAGCTCCTCGCCCCACAGGCATCCAGATTACTGCTGTTAACTTGGCCCCTCTCAGAGCGAGTGGCCAGACAGAGGTAGAAGCTGACAGCAGTATAGACATAGGATACAGCATGGCACCCTTACAATCCCTCCTGGTTAGTTGTGTGTGTGTGTGTGTGTGTGTGTGTGTGTGTGTGTGTGTGTGTGTGTTATTTGTTTTTGTCTTTGTTGTTGTTGTTTGGCTGGTTGGTTTATGTTTTTCTGTTTTGGGGGTGTTTTGTTTTGTTTTCTTGTCAGATTTTTTTTTTTTTTCGTTTCTGAGAAAATTTTATTGGCTTTTTGGATAAAATTTATTCTCCAGGGAGGATGATCCCGTCATACTTCTGCTGGAACCAGCGCATGGCCTCCTCCTTGCTGATTCTGTATTTGGCCCCAATGCAGCCTGTTCTGCGCTTCTTGTCTACGATGCTGAACCCTGGCCTACCCAGCACCACATAGAAGTCCAGGCCATAGATACCAATGCTTGGGTCATATTTGATGCCCAGGTCAATGTGTTCCTGAATTCCAAAACCAAAGTTTCCAGTATCTGAGAAGTTATTTTTCTGCAACTCATACTCCCGCACCTTCAGGCCTTTCTCCAGAGTTTCCTCTGCCTTGGCTCCACGAACTGTGCAGTGAACAGCAATCTTCTCATTTCTCCGGATGCCAAAGGACCTGACAGTGTATCTAGCTTTGGAGAACACGGGGGTCTGGCCTGTGAGCTGCTCCAACACCTTGGCTGCCCGGGTCAGTCTGTCCCCGCTCTCCCCGACGCAGATATTAAGGCAGAGCTTGCGGATGCACAGCTCCCGCATGGGGTTCTCCTTCTTTCTCCCCTCGATCTTGCACCATGGTGGAGAACAGGAAGAGAGAGTTCTTGTCAGTTTTATACAAGCTACATTCATTTGGGAAGAGGAACCTCCACTGAGACAATGCATCCATGAGACTGGCCTGTTGGCAAGTCTGTGGGGCATTTTCTGGGTTAATGATTAATATAGAAGGCCTTGCCCACTGAGGTCCGTGGTCTCTGCTTCAGTTCCTGCCTCCAGGTTCCTGAATTGGCCTCCCCTGGAACCTGAACTGTAAGATGTAAGCTGAAACAAGTCTTCTCCTCCCCAAGTTGCTTTTGGTCACGGTGTTAATATCAAGAGAAAACAAACTAAGACACAAGCCAAGAAAGTGGCACGCCCTTGTTTCGTAATGGTGTTGAGACCGTATGCACCCCCTGAAGATCAGTAAGGTAAATGCTTTGCCCACATCGGTGCTGTGAGAGTTTATGGAGTATTTATTTTGTTTTTGTTTTTTTGTTTTGTTTTTGAGACAGGGTTTCTCTGTATAGCCCTGGCTGTCCTGGAACTCACTTTGTAGACCAGGCTGACCTCAAACTCAGAAATCTGCCTGCCTCTGCCTCCTGAGTGCTGGGATTAAAGGCGTGCGCCACCACGCCCGGCTTAGATTATGGAGTATTTATGAGGCAAGGCGAAGAGAAGCCTTGGGAGTCCTGAGATTGTGGGGACTGTTGGACCCTCACTCTCTTGTACTCCCCCAGTGAGGTGAAGTGTTTGCTTTGCCACACACCCCTCAGCGACACACCAAATCCACAAGCTAAGAAGCCTACGCTCTTGATAAGTTTGTCACCTTGGACATTTGTGACGGTGACAGGAAACAGGTCAGCCTATCTCTGCCTTCTATGACTGACTAGTCTCTGGAGGCAGACAGGGCCGTGGGAGTCAGCTTGTGGCAGTCAGTGGACACTCCTGCCTGGGACTGTATCTATAGTTTCCATCTCAACCGTAAGAATAGAGCGGCTGGCTCCTGCCTTCGGCTTCCTCTGGCCCATCCTCTCTCGAATCTCGTCTGTGTCTTCCCTGTCTCATGCATTGTGCACAGAGCATGCTTCACTAATTCTCTCGTTGCATGAGGAAATGAACTCACAGAGACAGACCCAACACTGGTCCTGCTTCAGGGAGCCCATGGGTCAGGAAAGAAGAGAGAGCTGGTGACTAAAGGCATATATCCCCATCTTAAGCACCAGAACAATTATGAGTAGAAAAGCCACAGCCCCTTCCCTGTGAAGCAGGAAGAGCAAGAGAGGGAACAGGCCCTGTGTCTCACAGGTAAGCACAAAAGAAAGCCCAGAGCAGGTGAGCACAGAGGCCTGGCTTGGGGGAGGCCCGGGAAGCACCTTTGAGGAGGAGGGTGCCTGGCAGCTTGTCACCAAATCAGAAAACAAAGGGACCAACCTCTGACCCCTCCAGGCTGAGATTAGCTAAAGAAACCCATGAATCGCTTACTTTTTTTTTTTTTTTGTCACAAACACAGTTAATGCTTGAGAGTACAGAGTAAAAAAAATTGAGCCCCAAATTAAACCAGGAAGGCGCCCTCCCGCCATGTGCTCTGCACCCCACAAGGTGTCTTCTTACAGAACTGTAGAGTCGCCCAGAAACAAGCGTCTAATTATAGCCCAGCCATCTGCGGAGCTAAAACAAGGGGCTCATCAACACTATCTTTCAGGTTTTTCACTAAGTCAGAACAATCTGCTAAAAATATCCTGTACTGTATCCGCAACGCCCCCAAACAATGTGTTTTCCCAGCACCGCAGCCTGCCAGCTCCCCATAGCCCTGGAAGCCCAGAGGGAGCAAGAAGCCCAGCTGGCAGCCGCCATGTCCTCTCCGTGCCTGGTTTTCATCCTGAGTGTCGTCACTGGACACAAGAGGACAGAGCAGAGTGAAAGTTAGGACCGGATCCCAGCCTGCCACAGAACTCCAGGCAGATGTCCACTGGGTGAGTTTCCTAGGAGCCTCTCAGGGATGCTGGACAATGGGCAGGTCCTCAGAGCCAAGAATCCTGCCGGGTCTTCTGGCACTGTCATATCCCCAACCCCCACCCCAGACACTAATCCGTTGCCCACGTAGAATCTTATTACCAATTAGAGAAACAGACAACCTTAACTTCACAAGCCACCTGCATACTGGACTGGTGACTTCTGGGAGCACATAATTTACACAACTGTCTATGGCATCCTGTGGAATATGTTCACTAGAAAAGACAGTAACGCTTGGGCCTCCCAACCACTGTTGGCCTTAAGGGGCAATCAAGGCTCCCAGGCCACCCAGGAGGGAGTCAGGGTGGAGGCCCTGTGCACATGAAGGCTGGCACCCTCAGGTTGCAACTGAGGCAGGAGGGTGACTGAGAAGCCATGTTGGACATCAGCCAAAGACACCAGACCAGGTATTCAAGGCGTGGTGATAAATGCAGGAGGCGTGGGGTACCGCTGTTGGGGCCTGAAAGTAAGCACCACTGTAGAGCTGCAGAGAAAAGAGCTTGTGAGAAGAGGGCAAGACCGAGAGCACAGAATTTACGGACATCTTTTCTTCCTGACGGGAAAAGCGGTCCTAAAGATAGGCCTGAAGTGGAAGGATGGAAGGCCTAATAGGCACCGTGAGGATACATAAAAAGAAGTGGGTTGAAAGTTGGTGATAACAGCGCGTAGTGTGGCTGAGGCAGTCACAGCTTTGATAGAGCAACCCTCAGGAAAACACCTCCTCACCAAGTGCAGGGCCAGAGCTCCAAAGGCTAAGGTCGCCTTCTCTGTGGGGAAGGCAAAATGTTGAGCTCATGGTTTATAAATATAATTCTTAATTTTACATATAGTAAGAATTCCAAGATATTCTAAGATATCTCTGAAAGGAGGAAGAAAGCTCTGAAGGGGAATATATAGCAATCTTCCATACCAGAAGACGGTGTCAGATCCCATTATAGATGGTTGTGAGCCACCATGTGGTTGCTGGGAATTGAGCTCAGGACCTCTGGAAGAGCTGCCAGTGCTCTTAATCTCTGAGCCATCTCTCTAGCCCCTACATACAGCTTCTATAGAGTCAAAGAATAAATTTCAAGGCCAGATTTTTAGCCCAACTATATCAATAATTAAATTTATATAATTAGCTAATTAAACATACGACGTATTCCAACTAAAGAACAAAGATATAACTGAAACTGGAAGTTTTAAAGTATGGCTGTGTATTTTTGGAAAGATTTCTGAAACACAGGGTGAGAGAAAAGTTGAAAACAAAAGGTTAAGAAAAGACACGCAGAGCTGAGGAGATGGCTCAATGGATAAAATGCCGAATAAAAACCAGACATAGCAGTGTGTGGCTGCAATTCCTGTGTTAGGGCATAGAAATGTGCAGATCTCAGAGGCTCCCCAGCCAGCCAGTTTAAACAAATGCTAGGCTTCAGATTCAGTAGAGACCCAGCCTTAAACGTTAAGGTAGAGAGGTATAGAAGAAGACATCCCAACCTCAACCTTGGGCTTCCACTCATGCCTGCCAGCACAGTTGAGCATGCCCATATATGCACACATATATGCACTCTCGTGAGTGCACACTACACACACACACACACACACACACACCAACATACCTAGTAAAAACATAAATAAGAAAACAAAGATGCACAGGTTCATTTTCCTTGACTATAATGACATAACTAAGGCCAGCTAATGTATGAAGAGAAAGGGTTCATTTAGCTCTTGAGTTCTAGAAGTTCAGGGCCTGGTACTGGCATCAGCTCAGCTGCGGGGAAGGTCTTGTGGTGGAAGGTATCAGAGTCTCAGAGCAGAGGCCCAAGGGAGACCTTCCCCAGAGTAGTCTCTGGACATACAGACATGACTCTGCCGCAGGGTGCTCTCTGCTGCCATCGTTGGTGGTAACCACTGTGTGGGGCAGAGGTACAGTGCCGTCCATCTTTGTGTGGTTTGACAGCAAACTGTCTCATGAGGCATCTTTACCTTTGGGCCTTTCCACCTCTGGCCACAGATCCTGGGAAGCCTCAGGAATGAGACAGGAGATGCAAGGTAAGAACAGAAGTACAGCATGGGTGGGTGGGAGGATGTGCAGTTCTTAGCTCCAGACTTAGCAGGCCTGGCAGAGCCCCTCTGTGTCCTGGGCATCACTGGGAACCCACACAATTAGCACCTCCTGAGGAGACTACTGTGTACAGCCATTCATTCCTGAGCAGGCAACGTCATGCCTCGGGTGGTGTGCTTTCTGATGACAACACAATTCTGTACCTTGGCAAAGTTTAGTTAGCTCTGAGCTCTGCTGGGTTTGGCTTGTCGGCAGACGCAGCACAATGGCACTGGAGCGTGTGTAGAAGGAAGAGAGCTGCTCAAGAAATGAGTGTGTTCCTACAGACTCACTGCGTGAGGGGTCCCAAGAGTGCTGTCTTATAATTCCTTCTGAGGACAGTACCCAAGGGGTTAAGTAAGAGCTTGCCACTAGACTACCTCCTGAAGGTTCCACTGTCTCTACACCTTATACACCAAGGAGCCAGCAACAGACACTAGAAGCCCAGAGGGATACTCACTCTTCTACGAACTGTTGCATCTCCAAACCCAAAAGACACTCTAACCTTACGCTTCTGCCCTGATGTTACAATGCACCATTATTGACCTGTCTCTTCCCCGGGCTACTTGATGTTATATACTATGAGCATGGTAGGGCTCTCCTCACCACCAGGGAATATGCACTCCATCCATGATGCTCCATGCCATCCATGGTGCCTGCCACCCGCTGCTGTTTAGGTCTGGTTGCCGCGGTATCATGTCCCTCCCCTGTGGAGATCAGAGGTCATATGGTCCCATACCTTCCAGCAGCTCCAGTAAAACATAAGCAGAGAATCTCTGGTATCCTGGAGAAACTCAGGAAAACTATCTTGGCTCCCAGCGTAGGAGTGCAAGCTGCCTAGGATCCTCCTTCCAGGGTAGGAGACAGTGTTCGTCAGATCAAATGTCACAAAGCCTACTCCCGTGTAGAAACCCCATGTGGCTCATCAGCTGTGACTGAGCAGTAGTAGCCAAGTGAACTTTTTCAGTTTTTGCACCAGTGCTGTGTACTCTAAGGTCTTTGAAGGTAGACACTTGATGGTTTAAATTACAGTGAATTAAGCTAAATACTAGTGAACTGAACAGGGGCTACAGCATTCTCATAAGAGACCTAAAGTCATGGCCTTAAGGTCATGAGGAGGGTGGCACCCACTGATGGTCCCCTGTACTCATTCCCTCGGACAGAAGTCATTGTTTTTTGTTTACTCTCTTGGCTATGTGGAGAACCTCAAAGATGTCCACTGGGCATCAGCCCTCTCTACAGGCCAAGGGATGAAGTGGTAGGTTCTGTCAATGGCCAGATAAGCCTGGTTAAGTTAACTCAAGAACCCAGGCCTTGGGCTGGAGAGATGGTTCAATGGACTAAGTCCTTGCTGCACAGTCATAGGCACCTGCATTTGGGCCTCAGCACACACACAAAAAAATCCTGACATGTGGGACCATAACTGTAATCCCAATGTTTGCGGGGAGGGGGTGCCTCAGAGACCACTGGCTAGCTAACTCAGCTAAATTGGTGAGTTCCAGATTCATTTAAAGAAATTTCTTAAAATACTAGGTAGAGAGCAACTGAGAGAAACACCTGACATTGACCTTCGGCCTCTAAATGCAAATGTGAATGCACACCTGTACACATGCATGTACACATGAACATGTGCTCACACACATGGCATATACATATGTGTGCAATGTGAATACATACATACACAGAGATGGAGAGAGGGAGGGGGAGGGAGGGAGAGAGAGAGAGAGAGAGAGAGAGAGAGAGAGAGAGAGAGAGAATCCAGACCATGTGCCTAGTGCAAATGCTGAGATGTGGAAGGATCAGGACTAGGAAGCCATTGTCTCCTGGTTCCACATGCCCCTTTACTAACACAGAGCATAAAGCACTTTGAATTCCATTGTCAATTTGTGCTACATCTAGCCGCCCTGAAAAGCCTGGCTAGCTGCCTTTTCCACAACAGGATTGCCCAAGTGACATGTCATGGTCCTTTGGGAAGAGCTGAATGAGTCATAACTGTGTGCACTCAACAAGAGGTGTGGGGCTGTCCTCAGAGATCATCCTCAGAGGCCCAGCAAGGCTGAATCGACCAGTCCTCCAGCCTTGGTTTGTGTTGTGATCCTTTCCTAACGGACACTAGCTTAGGACTGGAAAGGAGACTGTGGCCTACCGTAGCCAGTCACAAACACACTTCTCAAAAACTCTAACCTGCAGATGTGAGAGAAAGAGACATGGAACAGCTTGAAGAGAGATGGAAGAGAGACTCAAAGGTGCAGAGGAATAGCCTAATGTGAGTGGCCAGGCCAGATAACTGGGGCCATAGTGAACTACACAGCAGCAGGGGTTGATATCCATGACTCATTGTCCTAGTTAGGGTTTACTGCTGTGAGTAGATGCCATGACCAAGACAACTCTTACAAAGACATCACTTAATTGGGGCTGGCTTACAGGTTTAGAGGTTCAGTCCGTTACTGTCAATGCAGGAGCAAGGCAGCATCCAGACAGGCATGGTGTAGGAGGAGCTCAGAGTTCTACATCTTCATCTGAAGGCTGCTAGTAGAAGAATGACTTCTGGGCAGCTAGGATGAGGGCCTTAAAGCCCACACCCACAGTGACACAGCTACTCCAACAAGGCCACACCTCTTAATAGTGCCACTCCCTGAGCCAAGCATGTACAAATCATCACAGTCATGTTACCACTAGGGATCATGGGGGCATCCCTGGTCAGGGTAGCCATGGGGGACCGTGTGGGTGTTTAAGGGCTATACAAAATTGCCTCCCTCCCTGACTGTGTTGCTCTGGAGAGCTATCCCCACTTCTCACCTGTAACAACACCCATAGGAGCAAACCCTGCGCCTCACCCAGACAGCACAGTGGAGTTGGTCCTGGTTAGGGGTGTGGGGGTGGTGAGCCAGTCCAAAGGCATGAGGTTGACCCCACCACTAGCCTATTGTAGGGTAGCATGGGCTCAGATGTGATGCCACCCCCGCCCCTCCCCACCTCTGGCAGTCAGGAAAGCTGCCTATCTGGTCTTGAGTGTGGGAGAGCTAACCTTCCTCTCACCAGCTACAGCATTCAGGAGAGTTGGCCCTGCACCTCACCTGGGCAGCACAGCAGAACTGATCCTGGGGGGGAGGGGGGAGGGGGTGCAGGGATATGTCCTTCCCCTGCCTCGACCCTCACAGTCCCGACAGGACAGCTGGCGTCATGAGAGCCGCTGAGCTGGCCCTGTCCCTCCCCAACTGTAGCACTCGGAAGAGTGGATCCCACACCTTGCCTGGTCTTCACAGTAGCCCATGGGTGAGCCAGTCCCAAGAATAGAAGAGTAGGAAAGCTGTCCCAGTCCCTGGAAGGCGGCAGCACTTGGGCACGCCCCCTGACTGGCCAGCACAGTGGAGCTGCCTCTGGAGGCATGGGTGCCGTGCAGGTGAGCCCACCCGGATGGCATGAGTGTGGGAGAGCTGATCCCTCCACTTTTCTGCTGTGGGGTGGCACGCATGTGGGAGTGATGTCCTCCCCCATGCTCCTTGCCACTCCCAGTAGTTGGGAAAACTGTCTGCAAGGTCATGAGTTTGGGAAGCTATTCAAGTCCCTTATCAGCTGCAGCTTTCAGGAGAGCAGGCCCTGCACCTCCGCTGGACAGCACAGCAGACCTGATCATAGTGTTAGGGGCACAGGTGAGCCAGCCCCCAAAGGCAACAGCGTGGAAAAACTTGGTCCTGCTATAAGGTCGAATGGGTGCCAGGGGTAATGCCCCTCCCCCACTTCACCTCTGCCACCTGCAGCAGTCCAGAGAGCTGGCCCCACCCCCTTGTGGGCTGCAGCACTCAGGAGGGGGGGGGCCTGCACCTCACCTGGACAGTACAGCAGAGCTGGCACCGATGGAAGAGACATAGATGAGCTGGCCCCAGTGTAAGGTGATTGTGGAAGTGATGCCCTCCCTGCTAGCCACCTGCGGTAGTTAGGAGAGCTGGCTCCAAGGCCCTTGAGAGCCCAGGAGCTAGCCCTGCCCCCTCACTGGTAGAAGCACTCAGGATAATAGGCCCTGCCCCTCATCTGGGATATGAGTAGAACTGGCCCTGATGGTGATGGCACTTGGTGAGATAGCCCTGAGTGTGTGAGAGGAAAGATAGTCCAGCCCCTCACAGGCTGAGCCTCTAGTAGGCAGCACAGTGGAGCTGGCCTGTGAGTGTGAGTGAGCCAGCCCTGAGGGCAGGAGATCAAAAGAGCTGAACCCACCTCCTGCGATGGCAGAATGACAGCACTGGGTGGTCTAGCCAGAGCAGTACTGGAGAGCTTGCCCTGGTGGTGAAAGGAAAGACACATCATGTCTTTCACCACATCAGCTACCACCCAGGCCCAGACCCAAGGCACCAAAACCCATATCATCTGAAAACGTTCGGATGCATAAAAGGACCAGTCCTGCTGATCCAAAACTAGCATCTCCATGACCCAGGGCAACAGCAGGATAACCAGAAGGAGTTCCAGTTAGGAACCAATATTGATGGTGTCGCAGAAGCCAGAGATCTCAAACCAGATCAATGACATATGCGTGGACAGAGGGATATACTGTGGGACACGGTGTGAAACACTACAGCATCCATGATGAGATATTTTCTACACTTTGGAAGTTTTTTTCTTTCTTTCTTTTTTTTTTTCTTTTTTCTTTTTTGTTTTTTTGGGGTTTTTTTTTTGTTTGTTTGTTTGTTTGTGTGTTTTTTATTTTGTCTATGGAGGTTGCAAGGGCAAAGGGTGGATATGAGGGGATGGGGAGATGAGGGAAACTGGAGTGCATGATGGAAAACTAAAAAAGAATAAAATGAGGTTTTTGTCTTATACACAGTCAACCTAATTTAGCAGGTGATGTGAAAATCAAAAGAACAAAACAAAACAAAAAACCAACAACAACAAAAAGCATGTAAAACATCCAAATTTTTCCCATTAAAATGTCCAGTCAGCGGTTTCCAGGATGCTCACAGGGCTACACATTCACTGTCTCTGTCTGTTTCGAGGTCCCCTTTGTCACTACAGAATGAAAACCTGTGCTAATGGCTCCTGGGTACCCTGTCATCACTAACCTGTTTACCCTCATCCTGTAGTCTGGGTCTAGCTTGACACTCAGCGGTGGCAGGGATGGGGGGATGGGGGTGGGGGGAGACCTTTAGAAAGGAAAGCCTGTAGGAGCCTGATTGGCCCTTTCCCACCTCTCTCTGGTTCCCTTTTCTACCATGTGACCTCTTCCTCTTCCACTAACTCCCCCCAGTGCCACCTGCCAGCCAAGAGGACTCTCAGCAGGGGTGGTACGGATGGGGTCACCTGGTCATGGGTTTTCGGCTTCCATATCTGTGAGCTAGAAAATTTCCATATCATTAAAAAGCACATAGCTCCATAGATTTATTACAAGTATGGAGAACTGACTAAAACACTTTGTATGGATTCTCCCAAGAGAACCGACTTCCATGCAAATGAAACCACACAAACAGATGCACGAGTTTTTGTTCCTGACTGAGCGTGCCACACATGCTTATACATTTGTTCTGTGATGGGCTTTTGTATGAGAAACCATTCTGCACTCTTCCGATTTCCAATATGAGGCAGTGTCTTAGTGGCTATCCTTGGGCCACAGAGAATGCCTCTTCCAGGATTTACCTCCATTCCCTGAAAGTCGGGACACTTGCGCCTTCTCCTTGTTTGGAACTTGAAGCCACTATGTTAATTACACCCACCTTAAAGAATTGAGGACTGCCACTAAATGCTACTGCCTGCCCCTTGATATCATGGATGCTGGGAGCCCTGCCCTAAGGCAGCATCTCCTACCATCAGCCTGAAGCTGAAGGATAGCCACCCTGAGCTTAATGGTACCAGAGTGCTCCCCTGAGCAGTGTGCTCCAAATCTGAGGTTGTGTGCTCAGGTGTGCTCCCCTCAGAAGTATGATCCTTTGGTAAGGCCATGTGTTCAGGCCTAGGCAATGCCCTCCTTGTAAGAACAGAGGGGAGTGCTCCCTCCACAGTGTTCTCCTTACCAGGGATTTGTTCTTGGAAGTGCTCACATACATCAACATGTTCCTCTTCATGGATCCAGTGCCCAGTGTTCAGCCAGCTCTCCTTTAATCAGGGAAGTGGGGGCCAATACACAGAACCAAGCTTGGAAACCATTCTGGAACTAAGAAAGCTTATAGGCCATACTGTGGGATAACAGACATCTGGTGCATGACCATGGACATCTGGAGCAGCTGGCAGCCCTCACCGTGTGTGGATTCTAGCCATTGTTTCATGGCTGAGCTTCTCCCCAGGAGTCTGGGTTCCATGCAGGAATGTCTGGAGCCTGAACACAGATGGACTGGGTGGGGTGAGAGCTAATCTTGATTGTCAACTTGACTGCACTTCCAGTTATCTAGAAAGCACACTTCTGGATGTGTCTGTGAGGGTGTTTCCATAGAGATTTGGCTGAGGAGGAAAGGTTCACTCCAAATGTGGGCGGCATCATGCCATGAGCTGGACTCCAGCCTGAATGAAAGGGGAAACAGGAGAAAGCTAGCTACACACCAGCATCCCCTTCCTGTCTCCATACTGGTAGTTCCACATGAACATCCCCCAGGGATCCAATGCCCTCTTCTCACCTCCTTGGGCATATACATACACTCACACGCAAACACAGATATACACATATACACATACATACATATGTGCATATATACATACATATGCACACATACATACATATACACTCATATACACATGTACACAAACACACATATCACACATACACTCATATACACACATATACACACATGCATATACACACATATATACATAAATATATACTCATACATACATACACATATACACAAATCTAAAAATAAAAATGTCCTTTATGTGTCCCTTAGTGAAAGGTGAATGTGTGGGCACCCTGTAGCTCAGAGCACATATACACTGCCAGTATACATACTTTAGAATATAAGTGTCCCAGATGTCACCCATAGCAGTGAACTTGAGTTGGAATATGGGGATCTAGAGAAACCAAACCCATTTTATGAGATGGGAACCATCTTTACAAGGAATGCATCATACCCCTCCCTCTCCATGTCCCTACTCTCCATGGCCCCCACTCTCCATGCCCCCACTCTCCATGGCCCCCACTCTCCATGGCCCCCACTCTCCATGCCCCCACTCTCCATGGCCCCCACTCTCCATGCCCCCACTCTCCATG
>NC_034590.1:35980901-35989204 GCF_900095145.1 Mus pahari | reverse complement strand
TCTCCATGCTCCCACTCTCCATGCTCCCACTCTCCATGACCCCACTCTCCATGCCTCCACTCTCCATGACCCCACTCTCCATGCCCCACTCTCCATGCCCCACTCTCCATGCCCCACTCTCCGTGCCCCCACTCTCCATGACCCCACTCTCCATGCCCCCACTCTCCATGACCCCACTCTCCATGACCCTTACTTAACCACTCCTGCTCTCCTATACTGATCTGGTATCATATTCCCCAAATGTGGACTCACTCCAGCACCGCGGTCACTCCAACTGATCATTTGGCTCTGCCCTTCCCGGCACCAGCAGCAGCAGAGGAAATCAGCTGACTCTCCTACCCAGTTAATTTAAAAAAAAAAAAAAATCAAAATTTGTTGGTGTATGTATTGGTTTTCTAGAGCTCCTGTAACAAAATACCACTTACTGGACAGTTTAAATAACTGAAATTTACTTTCTTACAGTTCTAGGGCCTGGAAATCCGAGACCACGGTGTTGACAAGTCTGGCTCCTGGGAGGCCACCCTCCTTGGCTTGCAGACAACTGCCCTCTTGTTACCTGGTCACATGATCTGTCCTCCATGCATGTGCGCTGCTGGTCTTTTCCCATGTGTCTAACCTTCCCTTGTCAGTCAGGTTTCTAGTCCTGTGACAAATCTCTGCGATACATCTGGGAACTATGTCGTTGTGGCTCATTTGGGGAGGTGGTCAGCCAGCTCTGTGCTCTGGAATGGTGGGGCAAGTATCCTTTTTACCTCAGGGCCCAAAGAAAGGAAGAAAAAAGGGGTGGGTCCCACTTCCTTTCAATGCCCCCAGAGAGTAAGTAACTCTTCCAAGGCCCCACCTCTTAAAGGTCTGCCCACTCTCAAAGGCACCACCTGGGCAGGACACCTTCCACACTAGGCCTCTGGGGGAAATTCAAGTTCAGATTCAAACTCAAGCACCCTCCCTTATTTATGACACCTCTGGGCAGGCTGAATTAGGATCTATCCATAGCCTTTTACAGACCCCATCACTGTTGGGAGTGTTGAAACCGGAAAGTTGGAACAGGAAATGTGAGATGACGTGGTTTGGACTCTCCCTGTGTGAATCCTGGTTACCAACATGATTGGCTCTGGAGTCAACTGAGAGACAGACCTCTGGGCAGGTCTGTAAGATTTGCCAGAAAGAGTCACTGAGAGAAGGCTCTCCCACAGAGTGGACAGTACCTGTCCGCAGCAGTAACCCAGACAGAAAGAGGTCAGCGAAAGTCACCTGCCTGCTTGCCTTTGCACACACACACACACACACACACACACACACACACATACACACACACACACACACACACACACTGGAGCTCCATGTGTATGTAGACTATGCTGGCCTCAAACTCACAGAAAAGGCCTATCTCTCACCACTCCCAGACTGCCTTTGTTTCTTGCTAGTAAATGTGTCCTTCCTATTTTGCTGCTGAGCTTGGAATTCATCTTCCTTGGACAGAGCACCAGTGACTCTCCAGGATTCCTCAGACCTTTAACACTAGATTAGATTGGGGCTGCTGAGGTAGCCCCAATAATAAGCAGTAACTGTGTTTTCAGCCTTGGTAGCATGCAGACAGTCATTGCTGGGCTGTGTCTATCATATAAGCCAATCTAATCAATGTGCTGCATAATACTTCCTCATCCAATTGGGGTTCTGTGCTTATAGAGAATCCTAACCAATATGCGCTATGATGCTCTCTTGAGCCCCTTGTCTGAGGGACTGAACTGAGCAGTGCGGCCCACACCCTCATTCCTTGGCACCGTGCGTCTGTCTACTCCCCGGAGAGCAATCCCTGCCTCCATGACAATCATTACCCCTTCTCCCCAACCCCCACCCTTAGCTATGGTTGCATGCATCGTGATTTTGCTTTCAGTGGGATGTGAGGGGCGGAGGCTCTTTAATGTGCTCTCCCTACAAACGTGCGTGCGTGCATTCTTTGGAGTGAAGGAAGCAGCAATCTAGGAGTGTGATTTCAGAGGCAGAAGAAGTAGGTCACACTGAAGTGGGGGCTCTGCTGTTCCCGGCTGGCAGTGCTAGCAATGGTAATGACAGTGCACAGGTTCGTGAGGTCATCGCCTGGGAATCCTGTCACAGCTGCCAGCTGGTGCTGGAGATGGGGATATGAGAGCTCTCTCCTTGGGCTCCATAGGTCTTTGCTCCCTACCAAGCAAAGCTCCAGGGGGTGGGGGGAGGGGGTCTGCCACACTGCTGAGCTTAGGGTCTTCCTTGAAAGCATGTTTTGCTGAGGGAGTGGGCAGACAGTAAATGTGCAGAACACTGGAGAGCGTGGATGTTGATAACTGCTTTCTGTGCTCACGGCCTCACCACCCTGCCACACCCTCCAAAAACCACCTAGTACGAATGGAAGGTCTTTCAGGCAAAACACGGCCTCATCTTCTATGAAGACCTCTCTTCTTCACCCCTCCCCTACTACCTCAGGGCAGCAAGGGGGTATTTTCGTGAACAGTTTTCCTATCCCCTGGTGACCTTCCTGGTCCGCTAGAGACACAAGCTGGTTACCTCAGACTGAGTGAACTTCTGTAACTTCTGCAGTGGCTGGTGGTAGTTTGTTTGTTTGTTTATTTGTTTGTCTGATTGTACCAGCTAAAAAATTCAAAAGCTTCTCCTTGAAGAAAATTGATTTTCTAGCCTTTGTAGAAAAACTAGGAAAATCTGGTGATCCAAAAAGCCACCCCCAAGGGAAGACTCCATTTGGCTTCAGGTGCAGTTTCGGCTGCTTGCTACTAACCCCGTTGGCCCTGCAGGCAGCAAAAGCAGGCAGTTGAGTTAATGCCCCAAAATGCTCAGGTAAGGGCTGGAAAGAAGCCCTGTTTTTCCCTCCCTGATATTCATTCCTAAAGGCTGAATCATAATGGCCATCCTTGATTTGAGTCTCAGTGATAACACGCAGCAAGTGCCGAGTTCTTCCCATGCTGCTTCTGCCTGTCTCTCTTAGGACCCTCCCTTAGGAGCTTCAAGTATCCAGGAGAAGGTTGTTCATACTGAAGAGACGACCCTAGGGAGGGAGAAGAGGAGGGGGGCACCTAGAAGCCCTGAATGCCTGAGCTGTCTCTGCACGGGAGCTAGACATGAGCAACAGTGCATTTGAGATTGCCAGGGCCCTGGCACCATCCAACTCTAACCAGGTCAGACCCCAAGTGAAAACAGCATGGTTGATCCCTGTTGTCTCCCCATACCTTTGCTCACAGTGACAGACTCATTTTAATTCGTGCCACTCTGTCTGCACAACTGGTTCCACAGCAGTAGTTAACTCCACAGCAACCCGGGCTGTCTAGGATCCCACTCTGTCCTCTGATGTGGGCAGATCAGGGCTGAATCCTCCATCTGACCAACTCACACTGAGGTCTGCAGAGATCTAGATGCGGGGAAAGTATGCACGGCTCTTCCCAGTCATCCACCCAGCTGGTACCGAGGTATTCTGGGAATGTGGCCTGCATGCAGGGGCCTCTAACTGGAGAGGATGGGATGGGAGTGGGAGTCCTTGTCCTCCCATGGGAGGGGTAACTAAGAAATAGGTATGCCTGCCACACCCCTGATCCTATGTAGTCAGCTCTAAGCTGGTATCACATTGAACTAATGTCATTTTCTGGATCGAAGTTGGTTCTGCTAGGGTCCAATAGCAAGCTAGCCTCTGAGCTTTGATCTTCTGTCCCCTGGTGGAAGGTTATACATGGGCTATCTCCCAGACTAACATAGTCATGGTGTCAGAACCTTCTACCATGTTGCAGCCCTGCGTAGAGGCTCTCCCGTCTGGCAGCTTGCAACAAGGAGTAATATTGGTCAAGGTGAAAAAAAATGCTCGATTTCATTCTGGAGTCACAGTTCAATCCTAGAAGTAGCTGAATACTTCCTATGGGTCCAAGTTCTTAGTTATGTTCACAGAAGGTTTCTTACCCCCATGAAAATAACTAAAGCCGAGACAATTTTCTATGGAGTTGAAAGAGCTTTTATGTGAAGGGGACAAATCCCTTCTTCCAGCCTGTTCTTCAATTTCAGTGGCCACCAAGAGCCTCCTTGACACTCTTGCCTTCTCCGGTAAACAGATGCTTCCGCACTTGCTGGGTTTACAGGTCATCATTCACTGTGCTATCTCGCTAGGAGGTAGGTAATGCTACACACAGGGAAACTGAGGCTCGGAGACATGAAATGGTATGGCTAGATTCCATTCCAGTGCCAGTGCCCTATGGTGGCATACAACAACACAGAATGTCATTTCCAAGTCATGGTAGAGAGGCTGAACTAGAGAGGTGGCAACTCACCTAAGACCAGGACTAACCAGCTGTTAGCTGAACCCAACTGAGACTGCTATTTCCCTGTGGCAGTTTTTAAACAGGGTCACAAGTTCTTTGTAGTTCATGGGGTCACTCTGTTCTCTGAGTTTGAGCTACATGGAGTGACTCACTTCCAGCAACAAGAATGCACAGTATTGACAGTGTGGAATATCCATTACCTGCGTCTGAGATTCCCCCAGTGGATGTTCATGCAGGGTCTGTAAGTTCCCAGAAGATGGGGATCAGGTCACAATGTCTTTTTTTATTCCCAGTTCTATATACTCTGCCTGGGTGCTCAACAGCTTCTTTCGTGAGGAATGAGAAAAACAAACAAACAAACAAACAAACAGCCCTTCAGAGGTGTTTCTCCAGAGATATTTGTGGATTTGATACATCACAGATGACCAGGAGATGTTTGGCACCTGCCACCATGGTGTCGTGGAAGCAGGGAACTCACTCAAGATGTTCCTGGGAATCCTGTAATATCACCACCTGTATATGTTGGCTTTCTGCTTCTTTAACAAAATGCTTGAGAGTGGGTTCTTTATAAAGAAAATAGTTTGGGACTGGAAAGCTGTTTCAGCCATTTAAGAGTGATTACTGTAGTCCCAGAGGACCTGAGTTCCAGGAGACTCAACACCCTTTTCTGACCTCCAAGAGCGCATACACACATGTTGGCAGGCAGGCAGGCAGGCAGGCAGGCACACACACACACACACACACACACACACAGAGTCTCCTGAAAGAAAAGAAAGATCGTTTTCTTTTGCTCGGAGGGTAGGAGGTTGAGCATCCAAGATCAGTCAGATCCTGATCCTTCTGTTCCATCTCAGGTGAGGCCTTGGCTGTGTCGCAGCAGCGTAACAGAGAAACAGAAAGAGCCAGATCTGATGAAAGTGTCACACTGGGAGACACTGGAGAAACCTATCACTCATCCAGGCTCCCTGGAGACCAGAACTAATCCCTGGTGATACAGCTCCTCCAATTAGGCCCCACCTCTTAAAGGTCCCACCACCTCAGCACCATAATACTGGGGTCAAGCCTCCAACATCTTGTTGGACAAACCCATTCAAACCACAATACCACCATCTTTGCAAGAAGATTCCAGATGTTCTAGCATCCACAGGTGTTCAAGACCTTTGCATAAAGTGGCCTAGTGTTTTTCACAGTGCTTGCACAGAGCCTACACAGTCCACTTGTAGACTTTAAATCATCTCTGGTTATGTGAAGTTCCTAATACCAGGTAAATTCTCCATGAATACTTGATGCTATGTATCACCTCCATAGACAGGAAAAGATCAATACATAGCCTTTTTTTCCCTAAATATTTTCTATCCATGGTTGATTGGATCCATGGGTGGTATGCTAGTTTCTTTTCATCTATCTATCTATCTATCTATCTATCTATCTATCTATCTAATCTATCTATTTAATGTAAGTACACTTCAGACACTCCAGAAGAGGGCGTCAGATCTCATTATGGATGGTTGTGAGCCACCATGTGGTTGCTGGGACTTGAACTCAGGACCTTTGGAAGAACAGTCAGTGCTCTTAACCGCTGAGCCATCTCTCCAGCCCCTGTAGTTACTTTTCTTACGGTTGTGACAAAATGCCTCCCAAAAGCAAGTTACAAAAAGAAGTTTTCTTTTGGCCCACACTTTGAGATACAGTCCATCATGGGAGAAGGGCAAGCAGGACTGTGAAGTGGCTGGTTACATTGTGTCCACAGAGGGGAAGCAGCAGCAGATGAATCTGATGCTCAGCTGACTTTCCCTTTTGATTCACACTGGAAGCTCAGCGTATGGGATGGAGCTGCCCACATTCGGGATGGATCTCCCTCCCTTGTTACACTTCTTGGAAAGCTCTTATAGGATCACGTCCTGGCGAGTTGACAAGGAAGGTGAACCATCACAGAGGTGGAGCCCACAGGTATGAAGAACTGACTACTCTTCATAAATACTACAATGTAAAACAACTCAAAACTAAAAGACTGTAGCAAAACCACCACAAAACTGTTTGTAAAACCTTTTGTAAAATGAGGTCAAGCAAGGGTGGTGTAGTCTCCCCTTGTTTCTTTTTTGGATCATTCCCTGTAGAGGCCACAGGTTGCCATGTCATGAAGACACTCCACTGTCCCGTGTAGATGTGCTTGTGGCATCTGAGGGCAGCCCAGACCCACAGGGTAAACTTGGAGGCAGCCCCTCAGGCACATGTCAACCTCCGGATGCCTGGTGCCACATGGAGAACTTGACTCCATCTGTGTGGGAGAGATGCTGAGCCAGCCCACCAGCTCAGCACTGCCAAGATTCCAGATTCTCAAGAACCGGGTGAGAGCATGGACATTGTTGTTTTAAGCTGCTAAGCTTAGGGAGTTATTTGCTATGCAAGCGCAGATAGCTAATAAGCCCATTCATTTCTCCTTCTTCATTGCATACTCCACTCACTCCAGGGAAAGTCTGTTCCACTGAGAAGTGAGAATGAACTGGGGTTTCTGGGGTGCTTCCTCTCCTAGAGGATTGCCCCAGACTTTTCTTCCTGCAAACAAGCAGCTCTGAGGGTCAAGAAGCTAGTCTCTGGTTCTCTCTCTCTCTCTCTCTCTCTCTCTCTCTCTCTCTCTCTCTCTCTCTCTCTCTCTCCCTCTGTGTGTGTGTGTGTGTGTATGTGTACTGTACTGTATACATATGTGCATGTTCATGTGTATGCATATGTGTGTACATGTATAAAGGCCAGAGGTTTGTATCCCTCTCCTGTGAATTAAAGATACATTATAGATACTTGTGACCATGTATGTCTCCCAACTCCACCACCACCAAGATAGGGTTTCTCTGCATATCCCTGGCTATCCTGTAACTTACTCTCTAAACCAGGCTGGCTTCCAACCCAGAGGTTTGCCTGTCTCTGCCTCCCAAGTGCTGAGATTAAAGTGGGGCCCCGCTTCACGTATGGCTTTTTGCATGGGTCCTGGGGATCCGAACTCATACTTGTGCAGCAAGCACTTTCCCCACTGAGCTGTATCTCCCACCCTGCCCCCTAAAGATGTTTGCCACTCCAGGACCGCAAGGCTCTCCACTGGCTGTAGTAAAACACAAGAGGCTTACTGGTCTCTCTAGCCACTGCCTAGGACCAGCAACCTATCTAATCTGGTACTAAGAATCTATTGAATCTCAGGCATACATTACATATTCAAGGATAAATCATTTAAATATGTCTAAAATTATCCCTTACCAACTCTACTAAAGTGTTCCGAAAAAGAACGGTTTTGTGGTCATAGTGTGGGCCATGCAGCTGGTATGTCCCAGCTTCCAGGAGGGTCACTCTAACAACTTAAGGACCTGAACAGCTTCACCATGCACAACACGGTTTAATCTGCTTAAACCTGAATTTTCCACGTTTACTCAACCACATAGCTCTTTTGCCAAGAACCCTCTATAAATAGCCCTGGTTGTAAACAGCAGCCCTGTGTTCCGTGCCTCCAGGTCAGGGTCTGTACCATTGAAGACACAGTTGTCCTCATCAAGCCATGGTACCCAGGAGGCACAGAAGAAGGACAGGGTGCCAGATGCAATGGTGAAGAGTCAGGGAGATGTTTAGGAAACAGACACATGCGAGAGATGACTCAGCAGTTAAGAGGAATGGCTGCTCTTCAAGGGGACTTCAGCACCCACGAGTCTGTTTAAACCATCTGTATCTCCAGTTCCAGGGGATCTGATGCCCTCCACTGGCGTCAGGCACACAGTGCTGCTCAGACATACCTGCAGGCATATCACCCTTACACTACATGTGTGTGTGTGTCGGGGGGGGGGGGACTGGAGAGATGGCTTAGCAGTTAAGAGCACCAACTGCAATTCCCAGAAACCACATGGTGGCTCACAACCATCTATAATAAGGTCTGGTGCCCTCTTCTGGTGTGTCTGAACAGAGCAATGGTGGTGTACTCATATGTGTTAGATAGATAGATAGATAGATAGATAGATAGATAGATAGATAGAT
>NC_034590.1:35937075-35979575 GCF_900095145.1 Mus pahari | reverse complement strand
TGGTTATTCAGCAGTTAAGGACAAAGAGACACATCTGAAAAGCAAGCTGAAAATGCCCTCGTTTCCAACTACTCATCACAGTGACGGAAGTGCGATGGAGCTGCTGGGAAGAAAATCCATCCGCGGTATTTCCCGGCAGCGAACACAGCGTGCTACAATACCATCCGACCAGGCAGGATGGAGGATGGTGAGAGGAAGGTAATGGGGTAACCAACAACTCTCTGATTAGATCTGAAGCCAGCTCCACAGGATGAAATTCATGGCTGGTACTATAAGTCTAGCCAAAAGACCACTGCTCTGAGGTCAGAGGCCCAACAGGAGAATCGACTATACTGTTGCCTTTTGAAATGGAACTGTTACAACATTGCTTCCTATATATTATGTTTATACTCATGAATCCATTCTGCCTTCCCTCAACCTTAGCCAAAGGAGCTTCCCTTTGCTAATGCAAAAACTCATAACTGGTCAAAGTGTTGATATTAAGTGACTGCTTAGTGTTAATCCTTAAATGAGACACGTCTGCATGAACTACTCCCTGCCTACCAAGGCTCAGGGTACTTTGTGAAAGAAGGGGCAGAAGGAATCTAAGAGCTAGCAGATGAGGAGGTATGCTGTGAAGTGCTGTCGTCTCCACACAGCATGGCACTGCACCTGTGAGCTCTCTGCCACGACAGCTATCTGCACAAGATCAAGATCAGTCAACTCAGTGTGTGTGTGTGTGTGTGTGTGTGTGTGTGTATGTGTGTGTGTGTGTGTGTGTTTGTGTATGTGCCTATGTGTGTGTATCTCTACGTGAGTATGTGTCTGTGTGAGTATATATGTATCTGTGTGTCTGTGTGTATGTGTGCCTGTGTGTGTCTCTCTCTCTGTGCATGTATCTCTGTGTATGTATGTCTGTGTATGTCCATGTGTATCTGTGCCTATGTGTGTCTGTGTGTGTGTTTCTGTGTGTATCTCTGTGCATATGACCGTGCATCATGTGTGTGTGTATCTCTGTCTGTGAGTGAGTGTGTGTGTATGTGTATGTGAACAAGTGTGTGTGTGTAGAAAAAGTGAGTGAGAAAGACAGTACATGCCGCAGGAAGGGAATGTTGGGAGGTACCTTGTAGACGTGGGAGAGAAGGGAAAACCTGGGAGTGGGTCTGATCAAGACACATTGTTTATGTGTACAAATTTTCAAAGGATGAAAGAAATTCTTTATAGAGACAGGGAGCAAAGAATTTTTCTCAAATAAGGTGTAAAGTGAAAACCCACATTTGTGATTTTCCTCTGACCTCCCCAGGCATGTCCTGCCATGCGCCGTATGTGCTCACATGCACACACACACACACACACACACACACACACACACACACACTCACACTCACACTGAGAACAATAAAAAAGGGGGGAGACCCCTCAGCCCTTCCACCATCCGAGGACTCTGAGACAAGCACCATCTACAAAACAGGAGCCTGCAGTAGAATCTTCACCTGCCAGTGCCTTCGCCTTGCCTTTCCCCAGCCCCCAGCAGTGTGCAGGTTAAATCCCTGCTGTTTATAAGTTAAGCTGGGGTCTGGGATAGTCTGTGGCAGCAGCACCAATTACCCAAGACGTGGGTGTGCGCTCCTCCTGCCCTGGCAGCAGAGGCACACACTCACATAGACACACACACACACACACACACTCACATACACACACACACACTCACATATACACACACTCACATACACACACACTCACATAGAGACACACACATAGAGACACACACACACTCACATAGAGACATATACACACACACATATACATACACACTCACATAGAGACACACACACTCACATACACTCACATACACACACACTCACATAGACACACACACACACACACACACACCACGCACGCGCAGAGCCTCCTTCCTTTGCTTCTCCAGCCCTCTCCTCTCAGCAACTCTTTCATCACCCGGCCTCCGCCCTCCCTCTGTAGCCAGTTCCCATGTGAAGTGATCAGACACTGTTTTTCCTGAGCAGATACAGACTGACTCAGGGAACAGACCACAGAGCTGGATCTCTGCGGCTGGGCTCGCTCTTCTCCTCTTTGAGCATGCACACAGAGATGAACTCGTTGACCATGGGAAGCGAGGCACTGGGTAGTCCTTTGATTATTACCTACAGTTCCTCAGGCAGAAGTACCAGAAAAGGCGAGGCTTCGGGACAGGAAGTTGCCACTGTATTCAAATGTCATGGTAGAGCTGGTGTCTGTGAAGGCTGTGTGGGCGACTTCTGACTTCCCTCTAAGAAACTGTGAAGGAAAGATAAAGAGGGCAGAGACCAGAGCAGCAGCAACAATGAGGAAGGGGAGGAAAGAAAGAAAAGCAAACCGAGGTGACCATAGTAAAATTAGAAACTTGTGTTTAAAGATTTATTAGTAGAGTAAAAGCGGAGGCTGGGGAGAAGGCTTGGTGGTAAAGTGCTTGCTCTGAGTGTGTGAGGATCTTAGTTTAGTTCCTCCGCACCCACAGAAAAAGCCGGGGCTGGTGGTTGTGTATGTAGCACTGCCTCAGATGTCAGAGTCAGAACCAGATGGAGCCCCTGGGCTTGCTGGGAAGTCAGTCCATCTGAAAAAGTGAATTACAGGTAAGTGAGAGAAGCCATCTCAAAAAGCAAGGGAAAGAGCTACAGGGAAAGACACCTAACATTGACCTCTGGCCTCTATATGGCATACATGGGCCACTATACCATATAGTCCAAGAAAGAAGGAAAGGAAGGAGGAAGGGAGGGAAGGAAGGAGGGAGAAAGAAAGGGAAGGAGGGAAAAGGGAAGGAAGGAAGGAAGGAAGGAAGGAAGGAAGGAAGGAAGGAAGGAAGGANAAGGAAGGAAGGAAGGAAGGAAGGAAGGAAGGAAGGAAGGAAGGAAGGAAGGAGGAAGGGAGGTAAGGAGGGAAAAAGGAAGGAAGGAAGGAAGGAAGGGAGGGAGGGAGGGAGGGAGGAAGGAAGGAAGGAAGGATAAAGAGTGGAAGGAAGGAGAGAAGGAAGGAAGGCATGCACACATGTACAACTTGGGGGGCGGATAGAATATTTACAAAACACATATCCAATAAAGGGCTGATGTCTACAATATGTAAAGAGGTCTTTGGAATCAATAAGAAGATTGTAGAAAAGCTGAGGACACAGTTCAGCGGTAAAGCACTCACTTGCCATAAATGAAGTCTTGAGTTTGGGCCCAGAACCATAAAAGGGAGTGGAAAAGCAAATACTTCAAAGGGGGAAGAAAACATTAAGGGCTTAAGTGGAAACTTCATGAAAGAACATCTCTGAATGGCTAACAAATCTGATAGGGAATGCAACCCCAGTTCTTCAAGGAAGAACTTAAACTGCAGTGTATCATAGTGAGACCATCTTGTCCATGACACTCCATGAAAAGAGCGTCAGGCAAAAGCACACGCTGGCAAGGATACTGAGAGACTGGAACATTGCTCACAAGAGTGTAAACTGGTATGGATCTTTAGGAAACAATCAATCTTCAATTATCCAAGAGTTTAGGAACTTGACCAGCAATTTTGCTCCTAGGTGTATATCCAAAATGGATGAAAAAAAAATCCCTACACACAATACTCACAGCAGTATTGTTTATAAGAGGTCCAAAGTAGAAACAACCCAGAGACCCTCTCAGATGACGATGGGATGAGCAAAGTGTGCATCTAGGGATACATGTCCATATTTGAATGGGGAATGAAGGAGACTTGTCATTGAGAGAAGCCAGGCACAGAAGACCATATATTACCTGATTCCATTCATATAAAAGTCTTTAAAGAGAAAAATTCATATGAGAAGCAGAGTAGGTCTATAGTTGTCCGGTATTGGGGTTAAAGAGGATGTGGGTGTACTAGCCAAAGGTTAGGCGTTTCTTTGTGGGCTTTGTGATGATTTGTATATGCTCGGCCCAGGGAGTGGCACTATTAGAAGGTGTGGCCCTGTTCGAGTAGGTGTGGCCTTGTTGAATGAAGTAGGTGTGTCACTGTGGGTGTGGGCTTTAAGACCCTCATCCTAGCTGCCTGAAATGGAGTCTTCCACTAGCAGCCTTCTGATGAAGATGCAAAACTCTCAGCTCCTCCTGCACCACGCCTACCTGGACACTGCCATGCTTCCTGCCTTGATGATAATGGACTGAACCTGTGAACCTATAAGCCAACCCCAATTAAATGGTGTCCTTATAAGAGTTGCTTTGGTCATGGTGTCTGTTCACAGCAGTCAAACCCTAAGACAGGACTCAATGACTGGCGATAGTCACTCAGCTCTGTTAGAATGTTCAAATGGACTGACTATTCTTAGACAGACAAATTGTGTCACAATAAAGCTGATAGCCAAAAACAGAAGGAGGAGGAGAAAGGAGAAGAGGAAGAGGAGGGGAAGAAATAAGGAAAAGAAATAGAGAAAGAGAGGAGAGGAAAGGGAAGAGGAAAGGCCTTCACTGTGACATCACAGCCACTGGAGTGGAAGAAGAAATCCCAGGCTTTGCTGAGGAAAAAGTGAAACCAGAACCCACACACTGCTGAAGTAGGCCACTCTAAGGAACAGACCTGTCACTAAAGCTGTGGCCCAGCAATTCCTCTCATGGGGTCTATACCCTCTACATTCACTGAAAGACACCCTAGAATGACCACAGCATTGCTTTAACAGTCAAAACACTAAGCCGGGCGTGGTGGCGCACGCCTTTAATCCCAGCACTCGGGAGGCAGAGGCAGGTGGATTTCTGAGTTCGAGGCCAGCCTGGTCTACAGAGTGAGTTCCAGGACAGCCAGGGCTATACAGAGAAACCCTGTCTCGGAAAACCAAAAAAAAAAAAAAAAAAAACAGTCAAAACACTAGAAATTATCTAAGTACCTACCAATAATAATAGAGTAGACAAATACTTGTATCTTTAGAAATTGAACCTTAGGGCTCGAGAGGTGGCTCATCGGTTAAGAGCACTGACTGCTCTTCCAGAGGTCCTGAGTTCAATTCCCAGCAACCACATGGTAGCTCACAACCATCTGTAATGGGATCTGATGCCCTCTTCTGGTGTGTCTGAAGATAGCAACAGTGTACTCACATACATAAAGTAAATAAATCTTTTAAAAAAGAAAGGAAGGAAGGAAGGAAGGAAGGAAGGAAGGAAGGAAGGAAGGAAGGAAGGAAGAAGGAAGGAAGAGAAATTGAACCTTAGAAGGAATGAGCGTGGATGAGTAACTCCACATACACACGTGTTGAGTGAAAGAAGTCATGCCTACCTTTGAGAACATTCATCCAAAGTCAGTAGGATCGATTGATGGAATGGGCTTAGAAGGGCCCAGGGAAAATTCTAGAGTGACTATGCACATCAGTGGATGCTGTGGCAGGCACTACTGTGTGTCTGGCTATGACTTTGTGATTCACGTACAGATGTTCTGTAGGACCTATGTGGGGTTGGGTCCAGGACTACCGAGGAAACCAAAATCCCCCTAAGACCTGGGTAGTATATAGCTTTTATATACTCTCCTACACATATAACTCTGCTAACATAACTTTTGCACACTCTCCTATGTACTGAAGATAATGTGTAGATGAAGTATAATTCCTGATACACTGCAGATACTATGAGAATGGTGTTGATGGGGACCTTTTTAGGGAATAGCAATAAGAAAAGATCTTTTTTAGATGGTTAGTCCATAAAGTCTGTGTGTGTGTGTGTGTGTGTGTGTGTGTGCTCATGAGTGTGTGCACAGGTGCATCTGGATACCAGATGTCAATATGAGGGTCTTCCTGCATCTATCTCCATCTTAATTTTTGAGACAGAGTCTCTCACTAAACCTAGAGTTCGCCCGTTCAGCATGCATTCATTCTCTCTCGGCTCTCAACTACGCACGTGACTAGCTGCTTCAGATTCTTTCTGCCTTGCCTTCTCTCTGCTGTGAAGGAGTGTACCCTGGAACTGGAGCAAACACTTCTTCCTTGAAGTTGCCTCTGGCAGGGCATCTCATCACTGCAACAGGAAAGAAACCTTCTGACTGCAGAAGGCATAACAATACACCTGTCTCTCGGCTTCAGGACCAGCGGTAGCTCTGCCAGCCTGCAGGGGCCGCTTCTTGGCTTTGCTTCACAGGTGATGAACGCCTCTTCCCCTGGAATATTTATTATTATTACTATTGTTGTTAGTTTGTGAGAGCCATCCTGCCAGGAGAAATAACTTAAAGAAGAGAAGTGGATTTCCCAGTTCTAGAGGCTGGTTTCTGCTGAGGCCTCTCCTTCATGTCCGAGGCTGACTTCTCCCGTGGCGGGCACCTGGTTTTTCCCTCGGGCACCCTCAGTATCCCTCTGCCCTACTCTCTTCCTGAGACCACCAGTCACACTAGATCAGGGTCCATTTTTGTGATCTCATTTTAACTTAGTGATCCCTTTCAAGTTCTTATTTCCAGACACAATCAATATTGAGGAGTCCTGGGGGGATTGGGGCTTCAGTGTGTGGATGGTGGCTGTGGGGCAGGGCATACTTTAGGCCATAGCAGCCTGCTTGGTGGAAATACCAGCTACACAGGGGAGCAGGGGCCCAGCTGCAGCCATCAAAGGAAGGGTGATAGGGAGAGAGCCACAGAAGCAGACATCAGACGATTGGGTAGGATGACCTTGTACAGAGTGCATGAGACAGAGCAAGAAGGCACTGGAGGTTTCAGAGGCCATTCGACTTGGACTGTCATCTCCAAGGTCAAGTTGTGGTCAGTGAAGCTGAGGAAGGGGTTTGTCAGGGGCATCACCAATGACCCACAGGGACCCAGCCTCCCTGGAGACGGTGACTGCTCGGGCCCAGGCCCTGGCCCCTGTTTAGGGATTGCTGAGGTGAGGCAGTGTTAGTGTCCGTGTGGGGGGATGTCAGAGCTGCATGGGATGGGATGATATCTGTTGCCTAGTGACTGCTGGCCTTCATGCTGTTGCACTGTAGAACGGGGCTGCCCAGTTCTAGGAATCCACAGCTACATGCACTTAGAGATGGCAAGTCAGGCGTCAGTCTTGTCACATATAAACATCTTTATTCCTGGAGTTAATAAAGTGCGAGTGGCCTGACACATGGCAGAAGTAAGGCTATGGCGGGCCTTGCTTTCCTTTGGTATCTCTGCCAGCTGTTGTCCTCTGAGGCAGAAACACAGCCAGATAAACTTGGCTTTAGGAAGGCACCAATGGGCTGGTCCAGTGGAAACCCTGAGGTCCCTAGCTGAGGTGTCAGGGATTCGGGGGAGAGTAAGGACGGATGCTAAGCTGAATTTGCAGGAGCGCAGGTACAAGGAGTTCTGGAAAATAAGGATGGGGGAATGGAGCTCATGTCAAAACCCTGTATAGGGCCCCAAGGCTGCCAATTCTTGTTCCTGAACAGTCTTTCAAAGGCTCCAGAGGGGGTCACAGGGCTCAGAAATCAGCAGTGAAGATGAAGCAGGGACAGCCTAGGGGACAGGGGAGAGCTCTAGTGGAGTCAGGTCTCCTGCTTAGTTTTCAAACTGGCTCTGAAGACTTCCTTGAAATTCTCCCCAGGGGAAAGGGAGTGTGGTGGAGAACAGGATCTGCTCTTTGCCAACTGCCCAGTCTCCAGGGACACCAGCAAGGCTTTGCCCAGGAAGAAGTTCTGCAGGAGGAAGATGGAAATGCTAAGTCTAAGGATGGGCTCTTTGTCCTCTGTGTGGCTTCTTAGACCTCGACAGTCCTGAGGACCAGGAAGAGAACTGTGCGGCATGGCTGTCTGGATGGTGTTGACTATATAAACTGAACACTGTGAAAAGGTCACACTGTGGCTCAGACACTTGGGCATCATACAAAAATCACCAAACTCACTCTGCCCTGCATTGGCAACCGTCCTGTAGACACCACATTCAAACACTGCTGATTTTAGAAAGACACACTTGGGCGCCCTTTTTGCTAAAGAAGTCAGTTTCTGTATGACTGTATGTACCTGTCTATGCATATAATGTGTGCTTGTGTGTTTATATGTACATATCTGTGTTGTCTGTGTGCATGTGTTGAATGTGGGTATCGCTACACCTTTAGTACCAGCTGTACTTTGCTGGGGTCAGATGCAGACTTAGGAAGACATTTCTGAGGCAGGAAAGAAAGGTGGGGAAGTTAAGGATGTAGGAGAAAGGAAAGGAACCCCTCCCTCCAGGGTCTAATTGAAGTCTTCTACCTGCTAAGAGTTGAAAAAAAAAATCAATACAACTAATAACACATGTTGATATGATTATCTCCATAGAGACAATATCCCTTTTATGTAATGTTTCAAAAGCATTTTAATAGCAACAGATGCTTAAGGACTAAGAGTATATGATCTTCAAGTATGACCTTCTCCTTTCCCAGATGTTAACCTACAATTTTTGGGAATCCATAAGCAGGCGTGAAAACAGTAAAAAAAAAAAAAAAAAAAAAAAAAAAAAAAATCTTAGCTCCCTTGTGCAAACCTCATGACCTGTGGTTTTCTCTGATCAGCCTGGAATCATACCCACTGTATCTCAGAAACTGCCCTGTGATCTCAAAAAAAAAAAAAAAAAAAATTAGAGGCAAACAGGGAGAGTCCTTAGAAACCCTTTCAACAATGTAACTTCAAAGGCCACCAAAATGTGACTGTTGGACAGCCCACACTTGGGCGTGTACTATCCTTTCCCTAACCCTGCTTTGTCCATGAGATCTCAGAGCAGGGCTTCCACAGAGGGGATCAGCCATGCCTGATTGTTGACATCCCATCTTGTACCTTCCCTAAACTGCTAAACTCCTGACAACAACCCCGGGGTAGGATGTAGGATATGACAATAGGATTAATCCTATCAGCAGTCATATATATATTCGCTAATCAGCTAACTTCAGAGACACCCCCATAAGCTCAGAGATCCTCCCCTCGAAAGTCTATAAGCATGTTTTTCCAGTTGCTGTAAGATCTCCTCTCACAGTTGCCCCCACCCCAACATCATTTAAGGAGACAATCGCCTGAAATACTACAAGGCATATCTCTCTAACAAACCTGAAGAGAATCCTTATTATTTCAAAACACTCTCAACTAATGTCCATGTTTAAATATGTGTTTAAATCTTTTCTTAATAAAATAAAACTCAGTGGCGCATGCCTTTAATCCCAGCACTTGGGAAGCAGAGGCAGGCAGATTTCTGAGTTTGAGGCCAGCCTGGTCTACAAAGTGAGCTCCAGGACAGCCACAGCCAGGGCTATACAGAGAAACCCTGACTCGAAAAACCAAAAAAAAAAAAAAATTTAAATTAAATAAATAGATAGATAGATAGATAGATAGATAGATAGATAGATAGATAGATAGATAGATAGATTGATTGATTGATTGATAGATAAAATAAAACTCAGAAGTATGGAGAGATGGCTCAGCCAAGAGCACTGGTTGCTTGGTCTTCCAGAGGACCTGAGTTCAATTCCCGGCACCTACATGGCAGCTCAAAACTGTCTGTAACTCCAGTTCCAGGGAATCTAACACCCTCACACAGACAAACACTCAGGCAAAACAACAATGCCCATGAAATTAAGATAAGTACATTATTAAAAATAGAAATAAACTGAAACTTTCATATTCATCCTGCAGTTCTTTTTTGGGACACTGTCAAGAATCTTAGTGTCACTTGAGTAAAGCTCTCTGAAGAGAACTCAAGCTGAAGCCTGGAGATGGCTCAGTGGGTAAGAGTCATTGCTGTGCAAACGTGAGGACCTCAGTTTGAACCCACAGCACCCATATTGAAAACTGGGCATATCTGTGAGTGCTTATAAGCCCCACATAGGGGTGAGAAGACAGGAAGAGCCTAAGAATCCCCTAGTCAACACATCTAGTAGCCAAAAAAGGAGGGATTCTTGTTCATTGAGAGACCCTACCTCAAGGCAATAAGGCAAAAAACAACAAAAACAGAAGATAGAGGAATACGTGAGATTCTGTTCGGGCCTCTCTCACACACACATGGGTACACACACCCATACACTCAGGTGCATGTGCCCTCCCTACTTCTGCCCACTAAAGTGCTCACACATGCATGGAGCTGTTTCCTGCTACTGCTGCTGCTCGGATCTCCACGCTGAGATGTGACCAGATGGCTCGTGTTCGATAGACCCAAGAAAGGCCAACCAGATGTTCTATGAGAAGTGCAGATCTGGCCTAGGAGTTCCTAACCATTTTACAACAATCTTTTTTGTTTGTTTGTTTTTTGTTTTTTGTTTTTTGTTTTTTCGAGACAGGGTTTCTCTGTATAGCCCTGGCTGTCCTGGAACTCACTTTGTAGACCAGGCTGGCCTCGAACACAGAAATCCGCCCGCCTCTGCCTCCCGAGTGCTGGGATTAAAGGCGTGCGCCACCATGCCCGGCACAATAATCTTGAGGAGACTTGGAATAACCATTTTTTCTTTTTCTTTTTTTTTTTTTTAATTGAATGTTTTATTTATTTACATTTCAAATGTTATCCCCTTTTCCCATTTCCCTCCACAAACCCCCTATCCCATTCCCCTTCCCCCTGCTTCTATGGAAGTGTTTACCTACCCACTCCCACCTCACCACCCTGGCATTCCCCTACACTGGGGTATCAAGCCTTCACAGGACCAAGGGCCGCTCCTCCCATTGATGCCAGACAAGACCATCCTCTGTTACATATGTGGCTGGAGTCATGGGTCCCTTCATGTGTACCCTTTGGATGGTGGTTTAGCCCCTGCTCACAGACCATATGAAGCTCAAGAAGGAAAACCAAAGTGAGGATGCTTCAGTTCTTCTTAATCATAGGAGGTAGAGGGTGGGAGAGACTTGAGAGGAAGAGAGTACACGGAGGGGAAGAGGGGGACAGGATCAGGTATGGGAGGAGACAGGGATGATATACAGAGGGTCAGAAAATTGAATAGAGGTATGTAGCAATGGGGGGTGGGGAACTGGGGGTTAGCCACCAGAATGTCCCAGATGCCAGGAAAGCAAGAGACTCCCAGGACCCAACAGAGATGACATTAGCTGAAATACCCAACAAAGGGGAGGGAGAACCTGTAGAGACCATATCCAGAGGTTAGGCAAGGCTCCCAGTTGGGGGATGGGGCCAACCACTCATCTTTAACCCAGAATTGCTCCTGTCTAAAGGAAACACAGGGATAAAGTGTGAAGCAGAGACTAAGGTAAGGCCATCCAGAGACTGCCCCACCTGGGGATCCATCCCATATACAGTCACCAAACCCAGACACCTTTGCGGTTGCCAACAAGTGCTTGCTGACAGGAGCCTGATATAGCTGTCTCCTGAGAGGCTCTGCCAGAGCCTGACAAATACAGAGGCAGATTCTCAAAGCCAACCATTGGACTGAGCAATGGGGACCCCAATGGAGGAGTTAGGGAAAGGACTGAAGGAGATGAAGGGGTTTGCAACCCCATAGGAAGAACAACAGTGTCAACTAACCAGGCCCCCCAACCCCTGAGCTCCCAGGGACAGCCATTTCTAAGAAGGGTCTGAGCTGACCCCTGCATAGAAAGGAGCTGTAGGGGCTAGCCGAGACTCCGCAAGAAAGGCACTAGATCCTGGATTTTGGGAGCACTCGGCTCCCATTCCCAGAAGCCACTACACCCTGCCTTGGGGCTCTTTGGAGGTCCAGCAGTGTTTCCTTATCCCAAGTTCTTCTTTACCTAAACCCATAGACCATTAGAACCCGTTACTTGCAGAAGACCTAAACCAGGCCTGCTTGTTTTAGCAGAACCTCTTTTGCTGTTGGGTAATCTGAGTATGAAGACCTAGGAAACAATAAGAATTTGTTCTACAGTTAAGTAACAGGAAAAGCCTGATGCTGGCTTTCCACCTGAAAAGGTGACTTCCTTTTCCAGGTTTTCATTATGTCCTGGGTCCTTGAGCTCTAACATTCCCTGCATCAATTGAAGGGTGTCTATAGGACTTACAGAATAGCCCTATCTTACTCATAGGAGTTCCTGGCAATCTCATGGTCATAATGCTATCTCTCCCCACTATCTTCCAGAACCCCTCACTCATTGTGCATTGGCTGGGCACCTGACAAGGCTCACTCGCTCCTACACTGCCCAGGCCCCAATATCTACCCCGTCCCCTCCCCCACCTAAGTTCTAGTCATGCAGCCAACCACCACAAGTTCCCTGGATGGCCTCAGTGGAGTCCCACCTAGCCCTCCTCACCCAGCTGGCCTGCTGGGGACTGGTCTCCGGGGATCAGTCCTCTGTGCACCTGTGGACAGCTTTTCCCCGTGTCATTTTTTGCAGATCAGATGCAGAGGAAGCTTGCTCCGCCTACTCCTGGCATCTCCCCAGGCCTGAGCACCCTGCATAGCCCAAAACTACTGTTCCGCAAATGCTGCTTGAACTGAAACCCACTGTGGCTCCTGAGCTTTCTTCTCGTTCCCACACTTGGCTCCTAGTCTTACGCAAGGGCCCGTACTAGCCAGGAAACTGAAAAGCCAGTCCAGAGGCAGGGGCAGGGGGAGGGGGCCCAGCCGTGGTGTGGTCACCCATCTGATCGTCACCAACGCTTTCCAGCGGCCCTCCCTCACCTGCTTCTTGTGATTCCTTCTGTGGACATCTTACCAAGACACAGGCATAACTTATTTAGCTTCAAATCTAGAGGAAAGACTCTGACTGGAGCACCTAGAGGAGGGTATTTTGGCACTGAGAGAGAAGGTACAAAAGAAGAGCAGGGAGATCTGGTGCTGGGAGCATACACAAGCCACAAACACACACACATACACACACACACACACACACACACACTTATATACACACACATACACACACACATATACACACACAGACACATATACACACACATACACACACATACACACATATATATACAGAGACACACACAGACACAGACACATACATATACATACACACACATACACATGCACATACATACATACATACATACACACACATATACACACACATACACACATACATATACATACACACACATACACATGCACATACATACATACATACATACACACACATATACACACACATACACACATACATATACATACACACACATACACATGCACATACATACATACATACATACACACACATATACACACACATACACACATACATATACATACACACACATACACATGCACACACACGTATACATATTACACACACACACACACACACACACACACACGCACGCACGCACGCACGCACGCGCGCACGCACACCGAGATAACACACTCCCACTCAGAAGGAGAATATCTAGAGTGTCCATCCAGTGGCTCCTCTGGCTTCCAATAGATACCTCCTCTCTGTCTTGGACAGAGCCCTGGGGAGAGAACCACAGGAAGAGATGTTTCTGGCTGTCCTGAGTATGAAATGCAGGCATGGAATGTCAAATAGAATGGAGAATGCATATTCGCAAGTATGGACAATCACCCTGCTACAGACAACTGACTGTGAAGATTTCAGGCTCATTCTCCTAATAGAAAGTTTGGGTGGTAGTGTCTAACTCCCCGCCCCTGCCTTCTCCCATGCCCTCTTTTGGCCCTGAGCCAGGCAAAATGGGAGAAGGAGAAGCAACTTGTAGGCTAAGCTACTCTTGATAAGGGTAGTCTCATCCTCAAGGCTGCTGGGCACAAGAGAGTGGGAGAGCCAGAAGATGCTAATCCCATCCTCCATCTGCTCTACCAGGGCTTCCATGGCCCAAGTAGGCGTGGCTGTAAGAACACAGAGGCCATCTCTATATTATGAGGTCCCTGTGCTTACAATAACTCTACTTCAGCTGTCTTACATCTCTGGGCCTTCCTTGTGATGCAATAGCTACAAGAGCCTGCTCCACCCTCAAGGAGTAAGAAGATGTTTGTGCCAGGAGAGCAGTGTATTCTCTAGCTGGCCACGGTGAGGGTCACAGGTCTCCCCTAGCTCTGAAGAAGGTTGAAAGAGCAGAGTCAAGCTCCCAGACACTGGGACTATGGGTCATCATGTCTGTGAGCAGAATGTTGATATATTACCACGGGTAGACAAAGCAGGGACTAACAGGAAACAGAAGATACTTGGACCTGGAGATGCTGCTAGGGCAACCCAGTGGGTTGACGGCACCCTGAAGTATGTGGGTACCCCTGTGCCCCAAGGGAGGAGTGTGCTCACTTCTGGATATGAAATCCAGGCCAATTCTCATAGGAGTGCTCTGGGGGACCTTCGATAGTGTCACTAGGGCTCTGTAGGGTCAAGCAGAATCCTGCCTTATTCTCTGTTGTTTGCTCCCACCCTAGAGTGAGTTCCTGAAGCACCTGCCAGGGACTTCCTGAGTGACCCCAGGAATAGAGACAGAGAGTCAACCCTGGCTCTGAGGTGGGAATAAGGAAGCTAAGAAGTGAAACTGGGACAGGCTGACTTCCAGGAAGCTAGGGCATTGTGACACTTCAGACATTGGAGGTGGGGTGGGTGTTGGCCCTGTGGGCCTTCCCATTGAAATGCCTGTGCAGGCAGTAGGTGATGGCATTGCCGTTGGGCTCTGTGCAGTGCCAGCCTTAGCCTTCAGTTGGGTCCTCATCTTATTAGAACACTCCCCGGCCAGGCTTCGCCTTCTCCGGATGCTCCTGAGAAATACTGGAGTTCCACATAGCTGTGTCAGTCCATGGGCTCCGTGAGAGCCCAAGGAGTGCGGGAGCTCGTGAGGAATAGTGCCCTGCCCAGGTCTCCTGGCCCCTCCACAGATGGCACTGAGAGTCGCTTTCTTCAGTTGTGCTGAGAAATGAAACCTTGCCTAACACCGTGAAACCACAAGAAGAGAAAAACATGCAAGGCCACTCCAAGGCAGCTGGGCTCTGGGGCTCCGCCTCCCTCTTATTGTCAGGCAGGTGGGGCTGGCAGGTTTGTGCTAAACACAAGAGAAGGGTTTACCAGGGTGGCATCTGTTCCAAGTTCCCTGAAGACCCAGCTCTGTCAAGAACAGTGGTGTTTACTTAAGGGCATGGGACATGGGCTCTTTGTCACTCTGTTCTCATCTCTGAGGTAAACTCAGCTGGGCTGAAGTGAACACTCTGGCACCCTATCTGACCCAGAGCTGGGGACAGATGAGTGCAGGGTCCCTTCCCTGTGCATCTTTGAGGTATCAGGGAGCACACTGCTGCTGCTGAGTGGCTCCCAGCTGCCACAGCAGACACGCCAAGGCAGGTTTGTGGGGGTGTTACTATGAAGAGGGCACTAGAGGCTTCAGGGGTCTAGAAAAGGCTGTTTGCTTTGCTGTAGAAATGTGTGTTTTAGGCCAGTTGAGGCAGGGACAGAGGGGGTGCTTATAGAGTAGAACAGAACTCATTATCCTTTATTCTGGGTGCATAGGCCTTTGCCAGGGATGCCCCCAACACTAAATTAGTAGCCAAAGGCCCAGATACACAGGTACAAACAGACATGCAGATACCAATACAGCCACACAGATAAACGGACACATGGATGCATAAACTCACACAAACACAGACATGCACACAGACACACATATTCTCTCTCTCTCTCTCTCTCTCTCTCTCTCTCTCTCTCTCTCTCTCTCTCTCTCTCTCTCTCTCTCTCACACACACACACACACACACACACACACACACACATACACACTGTCCTGTCCTCACAGACGTCTGCCTATGCCTCATTTCACAAGCTATATTGCTCTGCCTGTCCTAGCATTATGTCCTGTCCATAGAGCCATTTGAATCTCTGACATACCCTTGAGGGTAGTGGCCCTGAAATTTCTGGCCTGGGCCTGATGTAAATTAGGACTCCAGATCGCTACCCTCCTCCCATTCTCTCTGCTACCTGCTAGAAAGCTAGAGACCCTGAGGACCTAGCTGCCAGCCCATTACAGGCTTAGGCAAGTGAGGTCCATGCCAGGAGATGCTCAACAGATGCTTGCCCGCTGGCAGATGAGTCCCAAGGGCAAGATGCTCCTGAGGGCTGAGCCACTCCTGAAAAAGTTTTCTCACAGCAAGAAAAGGCTAAAGAAGAAACAAATGGTAAGAGTGTCAAGGTAAAGGCATGTCCCTGGGAGCTCCTTCCTGGGTGCAGAGGCTCACCTACAATCAGGCACACCTGGTCACCTTCTGGGCTGTGACCTTCACTAGGAGAGTTTTAATCAGTGATTCTCAACCTGTGGGTCGTGACCCCTTTGGGTCAAATGAGCCTTTTACAGGGGTCACCTAAAACCCTCAAACAAACAAAAAGCATATATTTCCATTATGACTCACGGCAGTGGCAAAATTGTTTATAAAGTAGCCACAAAAATGATTTTATGGTTGAGGGTCAGCACAACATGAGGAACTGTATTAAAGGGTTGCAGCATTGGAGAGGGTTAAGGACTACTAGTCTAAATGTAACAAGGGCATAGACAGGGATGGGTCAACCCTCACTGAGGCATGCCCAGGAACAGCGAGATGAGGTGTCAACACTGGTCTCTTGCCTCTAGACAGCAGTAAAAGGTTCTGTAATAAGCAGACCAGGGGGAAGTGAACTGAGCAAGAACTCAGGAAGAAGAAACTTCCCAGGTCAGGGGAAGACGCTGAAGTGCACTAAAGTGGCTGTCCCCATGGTGAGGCCCTGGGGTGAACTCTAGCCTTCTCATCGCTGATGTCCACATTAGCTGGGCAGATTCCTGGGGGTACAGTGTGCTATTTCCTTACATGATACAATGTCCGCTAAGCAAATCAGGGCATAACCACCACTTCAGACATTCACAACAACCAAGACACACACAGCCCAATGAAGAGAACGTAGTGCGTGCATACAGTGGCCTACTCTCCAGCCACGGCAGAGAGTAAGACCCTGCCACCTGTGTAACACGGTCAGAACTGGGGGTCATTATGATAAATGAAATCAGCCAGACACAGAGACGCAAATACCGTATGCGCTCGCTCCGATGAAGAACATTAAAAAGGCAATCTCAAAGAAACAGATTGTGGGAAGGTGGCTATCAGAAGCTGGGAAGGGAGGGAAAGTAACAAAATGGTGTTAGATAAGAGAAATAAGTTCTGGTGTCCTGGTGGTACAGAAGGAGGATGTGACCAGTAACATTGTCAACCTGATATAATCTAAAGTCATCTAGAAGATAGGCCTTTTGGCTTGCCTGAGAGGAGTTGTCTTGATAGCATCGACTTGAGATGGACCCACTGTGGATGGCACCATTCCCTAGTGGGATCCTGGACTGATAATTGGAGAAAGGGATGCATACATTCATCTCTCTCTGTTCTTAATTGTGGATATATGACCAGCTGCTTCAAGTTCCTGCCACCTTGATTTCACTACCATCGAAGACTGTACCTGTTATGGTTTGTATATGCTCGGCCCAGGGACTATTAGAAGGAGTGGCCCTGTTGGAGTAGGTGTGCCACTGTGGGTGTGGGCTTAAGACCCTCTTCCTAGCTGCCTGGAAGTCAGTCTTCCACTAGCCGCCTTCAGATGAAGATGTAGAATTCTCAGCTCTGTCTGCACCATGCCTATCTAGATGCTGCCATGCCCCCGCATTGATGACAGTGGACTGAACCTCTGAACCTGTAAGCCAGCCCCAATTGAATGTTGTCCTTATGACTTGACTTGCCTTGTCTTGGTCATGGTGACTGTTCAACTGCAGTCAAACCCTAACTAGGACAGTCCCCTTAAACTGCGAGCCAGTTGCATTTGTCAGAATATTTTATCACCGGCAATGAGGAGAAAAAACTAAGACGGATGCTACAGTTTACAACAATGTATTCTATATTTCTTAAGTCTGTTGACAGGAGGCTGTGGTAGAGGCTGGAGCAAAGGATGCATTCTTCCAGGCCGTTCCCCTCTACAGGAATAAGGGAAGAAGCAGAGCCAGAGGTCTAAACGTTCACATTTCAAAGAGAAGCTTCCAAGACTGTATGGAGACATGGGAGCTGGTGAGGGCTGCGCACCCTCAACTAACAAACTGTAAATTTGGATATCAGCTGTTTCACAAGGGGTAACTGGGGCCTTACCTGCCTCAAACCATGTTTTAACTGGACTACACAGTAAACTGCCGCAATGTTGAGCTTCCTCTGGTAAATCCTTACAGTCTGTGTTATCCTAGGAATGTGGTCTTGAACTGTTCATTGTTATACTAATTTTTTTTTTTTACATTTTTTTTTTTCTGAGATGAGTTCTCTGTGTAGCCCTGGCTGTCCTGGAACTGGCTCTGTAGTAGAGCAGGCTGGCCTCCAGTTCACAGAGATGCACCTGCCTCTATTTCTGCCTCCCGAGTGCTGAGATCAAAGGCATGTCCCACACACCCAGCTCTTTTGTTTTCAAACGTGGGAGAGTTAAGAAGCAGATAAATTCTTTTTTACTAACAGTCTAAGAGTTGTTTTTCTAAGCCAAGGCTGAAGCCTTGTTGAGGGAAGGGCTGAGAGAATCCCAAATGGTTTGGTAAGGAGTCCCTGTTACTCCTGCTGCTATTATAACTCAGAGCCTCCGGGCTCCCAAGGATGCTGGCCTGGTGACAAGTCATCCTTTGGCCACCACCATCCCCATGTGGTACAAATGCACAGGAGCCCATGGTGCTCAGAGGAGAGCAAAGGACATTATCAGTCACAAGTCACATGTATCAGACACGTGCCCAACCACTGAAGCCCGGATCCTGACAGAAGGTCACAAGTTGAGGAAATATCACATATACCCTTTATAACCATGTCCACCTTCTGGGCTCCCTAGGCTCATAGACCCTCCTGTCTGTGCCCAGACTGTCCTGAGTCTGCCATACAGTAAGAAAGACCTTGATGATCACATGGAAGGACAATGAGGAGGACTACACATGCACCAGGCAGGCAAAGGTACGCTTCCTAGACCTTCTAACCCAACCCAACTGCCGAACACAGAATAATAATTGCCATGCCCGTCAACACATGTGATGTGTGGCCTGTAGGATCTAAAGACTAATAGACTGCACAGTAGCATGCGTGCAATGTATGTAAGTTCTGTCCTCTAAGCCCCAGGGGATATGGGGAAGATGGAAGATGGCCTATCATTTTCTTAGAAGACTGTCATTGATAAGACACCATTAGGTTATACTGTGTCTTTGGTGCTTAGGGGTTATCATCAAAAATGAGCTGTTAAAAAGAAGGGTGAGGGCTGGAGAGGTGGCTCAGCAGTTAAGAGCACTGATTGTTCTTCCGAAGGTCCCGAGTTCAAATCCCAGCAACTACATAGTGGGTCACAACCATCCGTAATGAGATCTGATGCCCTCTTCTGGTGTGTCTGAAGACAGCTACATTGTACTTACATACAAGAATAAATAAATCTTTGGGCTAGAGAGAGTGGGGCAGAAGCAAGCAGAGCTGGAGCAAGCAGAGGTCCTGAGTTCAAATCCCAGCAACCACACGATGATTCACAACCATCTGTACATCTATAGTGTACTCACATACATAAAATAAATAAATAAATTTTTTTTAAAAAAGAAAGAAAGAAAGAAAGAAAAAAAGAAAGAAAGAAAGAAAGAAAGAAAGAAAGAAAGAAAGAAAGAAAGAAAGAAAGAAAGAAAGAAAGGTGAGCTGGGAAAAGAGAGTGTACTGTAAGTGTGATTGTTGTCAGTTTGACTGGATATGGGAACAACTAAGAGACACACTTCTGGGTAGGTCGTCAAGGGTATTTCCTGGGCCCGTTGGCTGAAACAGAAAAGCCCCTTCCCTCAGAATGATAGAACCCACCATCTGCTGCCCAGACATAGAGAGGTGAGCAATACATCTCATGTGCCTGCCTTGCACCTTGCTGGCAAGTGCATCATCCTTTGGTTGCTGCCTCTGCTGCCGCCATCCTTAGCTGTTGCTCAACCCAGTTTCTTTGACCTTCCACCGTGAACTAAAGATCAGATCTCCAGGAATCCTCCATACTCGGTGCCAGCTCGGGATCATTGAGGTTTCTGGCCTTGGGGACTGAGCAGGTCGCAGTTCTCGGTCTGTCCAGTCTCCTCATTGCTAGACTACCCAGTGTGTATCCTGTAAGACAATCTAATACATTTCCTTTGTTCTATACGCTCCCTCACTCAGTTCTGTTCCCCTACATAACCCTGACTGTCACAGAATTCATGGGATAAGGAAGAGATTTTAGGGGAGAGAATCTGAGCATCTGTAGCCAGTCAACATTCAGAAGGGCAGCTAGCTGGGCTGAAAACTCCAGTTGTTTTCTTGGGGTTTTTTGTTTTGTTTTGGTTTTGGTTTTTGTTGTTGTTGGTGGTGGTGGTTTTTTTATTTACTTATTTTTAGTATGTGTATATGTATGGGTATGTACAGATGGGTACACATATGGAGGGCCGAAGAGGGATGGATTCCCTGGAGCTGGAATTACACGTGTCTGTAAGTCATCCTACAGAGGTGCTGGGGCATGGACTCGGGTCCTCTGGGAGAACAGTACACAAAGTACATCTTAACTGCAAAGATGTGGATCTCTCCAGCCTGCAAAGTCCAGTTCTTAATTCTTGGTTATTCTATGTCTTGAGCGTGACCTCTAAATAATCAGGCGTAGGAACTTTAGTTCCGCTACGCTGGGGGCGGGGAATGGATCACCAAAGCAGATATCTCAGAAGAATGCATTCGCCGTGATGGAGGCTACACCTCTCTGTCATGTGCAAGCATTCTTTCTCCATCTTTCAGCCTAGGGATCAGCGGGTGGCCATCTCCGGCTGTGGCCATATGACCTTGAACTCCCCAGCCTTGGAGACTGTGAACCTAAAATAATCAGTCTTCTTTCTTTATTTTTGTCTTGTGTATCAGACAGTCCTTAGAAAACGGACTCACGGCTTGGCTAAGGTTGAGAGTCACACTGACAATTTGTTGCAGAGGTTGAAGATGAAAATCAGACAGTGGACAGCTGACTAAGGTGGACCAGGAGCCAAGCCAGTATTTAACTCCAGCCACAAGGCTATGGGACAAAAGTAAACAAGAGGGTTCTAGAGGGTTCTAGAAGAAGGGCTAGAGCCACAGGATTGGACATGCACCCCTACCCTGGCTGTGATGATCTATTCCTTGTAGTGGTCAAGAGATAAAAGACAAACTACACTAAACTACGGGAGAAATCTCTGGACATCCTGTCCAACCTCCTCCTGGCTTTCTTCATCTTTGGCAGCTGTGAGAAGTAGAGACCTATAGCCCACATCTCTGCTTCCCAGGGCTAGTGTCTGGCACGGATCCACAAATACCAGCGCATTGACCTCCTGGGTTGCAAAGCTTGATTAGGAGGCCCAAATGTAATCCAGGTTGGCTGGGGACAAAGGAACATGGGGCACTCCCTGGGTGGCCTGGCCTTCCAGGGAGGCTCTAGGTGGCCCAAGTTTTCAATCCCAGCTCCAATCTTCTTGGCTTTGGTTTCAAAGACCACCAGTGCAAAGTGAAATGGATACTATCACCGCGTATGGCCAGTCTGAAACCTAAACGGCATATGGCCCTGGCGGGGATTAGGGAGAGGTAGGTGTAGCCTTAAAGCCTGCGTCAGTGACACCTCTCCCGAACCCAGTGGGTGTGGGTTGTAGGAACAGTGGACTTTCCAATGCAGGAAGCAGCCAGCATCGTATGGAAGGCAGGACAGTGGGTTTTCTTCACTCTGTGGCAGTTGATCCATTTGGCAGAGGCCTGGCAGGCCCAGATGGTAAGAGGCCTGGAAGTCAGGGCTAAATCTGGACTTGGATGGAAAGGTAAATTTTCAGGAGGCCTCTGAAGAAGGCTGCTATTGGTGATTAAAAATAAGTAAATAGCACACACACACACACACACACACACACACACACACGGGGTGGGGAGGCAGGTGGATGTGACCGGGCTCCAGGCTTGGGCACGCTCATCCCTTACATCCTGTTCTCCAAGGCTCCTCCCTCCTTGGCCCTGACTGCCATCTCACAAGGGTGGTTTCCACAGAAGCACCCCCCCCGGAGCATCCAATATGGCCTGCCCCTGCAGGTAGAGGAGCCTGGTGCCACCTGCACATGGACCAGGTGGAGCTGCGCCTTGGCCAGGAACCTGCACAGGAGGAGCAGCTGGCCACCCTGCTCGGGGTGAGGAGAGGAAGCTATTTTGGGTTGAAACCCAGGCTGTGTGAATGCTGTCTACAAAGGAGCTTCTCCCCACAGCCTGGGGAACACCATCTGCCCTGAAGAGCAGGCTGCACACGCCAACACGCGGACTTCAGACTCAAGCCCCTTACAGCTCCATGGAGCCCTGTCTGGGTCCAACCACTCCAGCTTTTTCCTCAAGCCTGGCCTGGCCCCTGCTGTCATGGGGCCTGAGCAGCTGTCAATGGGACACAGCCTTCCCTTTGTAGTCGGGTTTCACCTTCCGAAACTGAAAGGGAGGGTGGGAAGTTTAATCTTATCTTGCCTTACAGCAATGGTAAGTGGGGTACTCAAGAGCAGCTGCTATGGGGTACAGGAGATAGACTGCTCCCAGGACTGCCTCATGTAGCCTGGTTTCACACTGTCTTCTCTAATAGACAATGGAGAGCCTGCCATCTCTACACTGAGTCAGTTCAGACTGGTACTATCCTGAAGGGCCCCTGGATGCTATCCATACCCCTGTGCTTAGATACCCAACGAAATGGGAATGACTGGGGTCCCTTGTTGGAAGCTTAGGCTCACCATTCACACCCTCACCGTGAGGTGGTACAACTGCCCTCAGAATGCACCTCTCCTTCAACCTGGATCCTCTGCCTGAGAACCAGCATGGGATGAGAAGGTTCGGGAGTCAGGGTTTGGAGAAGGGGGTGCTTCTAGTCTCTTTGATGTCCATCCCAGGTATTAATTTATGGAACTGGGTAGTACCTAAGCTGACGTCCCACGAGCCCACCTCTTTAGATGGTGGCCCCAGCTGTTATTCAGCTGGTCGCTCACTGAGATAATTTCGGCCACCTTGCTTCTGACAATAAAGTGGCACCACCTGTCAACTACTCTATGGCCACCCTGTCACCCACAGCAGCTTTACTGTCACCCCTGACCCTCAAAAGGCAGTCACGCTGAGCTTCTCCACAATGCTTCTTCTTTGTCACATTAGTAAATGTAACAACCTGGGGCTTGGGCCTCACGCCTCCTCGATTTTCTCCTCGTGGTCCTGGCATTCCTCTGCATGTACTTTGGGCTGTCCCTTCCCAGCTACTCTAAGTGTCATCCTAGAACACAGGAGCAATGTTGCCCCAGGTCCCTGCCTGAACAGGAAGTTCCGCCTCACGGAGGGGGCTGCCTATGCAGATGGTTCCAACCCATCTACACTTCCATTCTTCCTGGGTCTGGTTCTGGACCTGCAAAATCTGCAACGCGAAACTCCTCCCTCCCCTGTGACACCTGCCGCAAACCGTGGAGGAAGTTGCCAATGGTAGGTACACAGAGTGAAGTGGGCCACTTGCAGAGGACATACCCAGATAGTTCTCTCTGCTCATCCAGAGTGTCCAGTGCCATCGGTTTCATGGAGAGGTGGGGAAGATGGTTGTCTGGAGCTGGGGAGGGAAGCTGGCAAGTTTGTTGCTTAACCGGACAGAGTTTCAGTCTTGCAAGATGAAAAGACTTCTGTGATTTGGATGCGGTGCTGGCTGGTTTTAGGTCACCATGACACAACTGATCGTCGTCTGAGAGGAGGGGACCTCGAAGGAAGAAAATGCCCCCGTAAGATCTGGCTTTTGGCAAGTCCGTAAGACATTTTCTTAATTAGTGGTTGTGGGGGAAGGCCCAGCGTATTGTAGAGGGGACACCCGTGGGCCAGCGGCTCTGGGTTCTATACAAAAGCGGGCTAAGCAAGCCCTGGGGAGCTAGCCTGTAAGCAGCACAGCTCTATGCCTCCAGATTCCAGGTTTCTGCCCTGTTTGAGTTCCTGTCCTGACTTCCTCTGGTGATAAGCAGTGATGTGAAAGTGCTGGTTGCTTTGGTCACGGTGTTTCATCAGAGCACTAGTAACTGTAACCAGGACAGAAGTGATGGTCACACAGCGCTGCAAGTCTTCTGACCACCTCTGCTCTATGTACTTAAAAGTGATTTTTTATTTTGTTTTGTTTTACGTTGTCTGTTTATTTTTTAATTTCTCAAGACAGGGTTTCTCTGCGTAACCCTGGCTGTCCTGGAACTTGTTCTATAGACCAGGTTGGCCTTGAACTCAGAGATCCACCTGCCTCTGCCTCCCAAGTGGTAGGATTAAAGGAGTGTGCTGACAGGCTTATATGTATTTTCTAACAATTAGCCATTAAACATGCTCACACATGCATACACACACACACACAAAAACAAACAAACAAACAAACAAAACAACTTGCCTCCTACACTAGATTTTTCATTGCTGCTACAGATGCCTGAGATAAACATGTCAGAGGAGGAGAGACTCATTTGGGCTCACAGATGAAGTTCTGGTCCATGGCCAGCCGGCTCCATTGCTGTGGCCTTGTGGGGAAAGAGAATTTCACAGCTGTGCAAAGAGGGATCTGGGTAAAGGCTTAGCTTCTGAGACCATATTCCCAATGGCCCACTTATTTCACTGAGGCTCCGCTGCTGGAAGTTTCCATCACTTGCCAGTAATGCCATTAATTGGAACCCTTCAGTGACTAACCTATTTGGTCAGAGCCCTCAGGAGCTAGCTGGTAACCCTCGATGATTTGCTCCACCAGTTGAGGATCATGTCTGACACTTCATGTCCAGACGGTAATGCCTCCCTCAAAGGGTTCTGCACCTCCCCAACTGGCTGCATGGGGGTCCGTTCCTCCCTGCCTATCAGTAATATCATACTGAGAGGCCACAGAAGCAGGTTCCGTGAAATCGGCGTTATCTGGTCAGACTCTTATCCTTCTTGAGAGCATTACATGGTCATCAAGTGGGATGAGAATGGTCACTTCTATGGGGCTGTTGTGCTTACAGGAGCCTGCAGCTCCCACACCTCCCAATTGCAGACCACAGCAGGCAGGAGCTGAGGATTCCACAATACCTACGTAGCCTTGTCCTCCAAACCAGCCTTTCACACTCCTCCTACCCAACTGCCCCTTGGGCTGCCAAGAATTAGGGTTTCCCTGGATGCTGCAGGGAGACCCTCTCTTTTGTATTTTAATTTAATCAGTCTTCTCTCTTCTTCATGAGAGTAGTATTCAGAGAAGACTGTTGTCCCAGCTCTAGACCCCTGGAACTCCTCACAGGTCAGGATGCTGCATCAGCCAGCAGGCCCCCTTCACCCAAGGTCCCTCCTGATAGTGACTGTTTTGCCGGGTACATGCTATCTGGGACCCAGGGTTGGCCCTGGGCTCTGGCTTCTGACAAGCAGTGCCATTGCAAAGCTGGGTGTCTTGAAGAGCGTCCCTGTAAAGAACAAGAAGATTGGACCATGCACCAGGAGAGAGGACCAGAAAGTCCCAGCATTCCTTGGGAAGATGAACCTCCAGGGTTGAGATCTGCACCAAGGAAATTAGTGGAGCACTGGACACAGATGAGGTGGAGTGAGTCTTGTGCAAGGGCTTCCCTTGAAATCAGAATGTAATTCCTGGGGGAGAAGAAAGGGTATCCACTGACAGCCTGTTCCTGGTAATAGGAATGAACCATTAAGGGCAAGGGAACCCACTCTATATGCCCATCTCTAGCTCAGTCAACTTTCCATTTGCTTCTAAATTGGATCCTTTCCTCACCGTAAGGCATCTTGGACCATGTGAGACTCATCTCAGGCTCGTGTTCTGTAGCAGTCTCCTCAACTCCTACAGGTCATCAGCTTGTCTGAGAGCTGGGAGCAGATTCTCTAAGAGGCAGGGGAAAGACCTTGCAGACAGGGCCAGTGCTGTGGAAGGCCAGGTGACTGTACATTCTCTCAGATGCAGGCCAGGGCATGGAACTCTTCGTTCGACCCTTGTGAAGGAAGTAGACAATGGAGGAGAGACTGTGAGGGTCTCTCAGAGCTCACGTCCTCCTATCTCTAATAAAGGCTATGGCCATCTGTCCCCATCCCAGTGTTGAGTCATTGCTAGGCAGGGCTCAAGCCTGGTTCCCAAAGGTTGAATAACAGGCACCCCACACATGCAAGCCAAAGCCTGGTCATTTAATGAGAGCTATACCTGTCCCCCCAGGTACTCTTGAGCCCAATAATATGTAATTTTTCAATAATAGACTATTGAAAATAGCTGGACATCATTCACCTATAATCCCAATGCTAAGGAGTCGGAGACAGGGCCGGGCAGTGGTGGCGCACGCCTGTAATCCCAGCACTTGGGAGGCAGAGGCAGGTGAATTTCTGAGTTCGAGGCCAGCCTGGTCTACAGAGTGAGTTCCAGGACAGCCAGGAGGACTACACAGAGAAACCCTGTCTCGGAAAAAAAAAAAAAAAAAAGAGTCGGAGACTGGAGAGTTTGAGGCTAGCCTGAACTACATAGCTATACCCAGCCTCAAGCCAAGCAAATAGCATCTTTCCTATATCATCAGCCAGGTTGTTCGCACCCTCCCTGTGCCTTTGCTTTCCTCCTCTTACAGCTCCCTTTCTTAGGAATAAACCAAATAGCAGCAGCATAGTCCGCCCAGAGTCTCTGCTTTCTGCTACCTGGACTCCAGCAAACCAGCCAAACCGACAAAAGGGACCACAGTGCTGCTGGTCACTTGGGAGTGTTCAACTTAAACTCAAAGATTCCTTGGATTTCCCAGATCTGGCCTAGGAGACTGATTTGGGAACCTTACACCAAACGCGAGCTGCCCTCTGTCTGCACCGATCTTTGTAGCTCCGTAGTGGTCAGGTTGACACCAACTGTCCTTCCGCGGTTTAGATATCCTGACACAGTCCCCCTCCCCCCCCCCCCCGCAGAGCCAAATGAGGTTGAATTGTCACCTGTCTCCAGCTTCCCGAACAGTGTTTGAAGTTCATTTCCTGTGTTTTGTTTTGCTCTGAGAGTTAGAGATGAACCCTGCCCCCAATGCCTGAGCAAGCACCGCAAGCAGGGCTGGGCTTTCCATCTGCCTGGGGCTCAGGGAGTTCCTAGGTGGCCCCTCCCACCCTCATGTCCTACCTCCTGCGCAGGGAGCCGACTCACAAGCCACTGGGGACCCATCTGGCTGCTTGTTTGGGTGAGAGCCCTGTGTTCAGAGGCCCTGCAGGCAGCCCTGGCAGAGGGAAGGCCTTGCCAAGTGAGTGTCAAGCAGCAGCTGGGCACACAGTCCACATGCCACACTGCAGGAGGTTCCAGACCTCCCCCTGTGCCCTTGGGGAGCCACCTCCCTAATAATTCCTCCCCTGGTTCCCTGGGGAAGGGTGGGAGAACACAGGATAATTGTCGCAGATCATGTGCTGGAGAGAGAGCCACACAGACCTGAGGCTGGGGGAAAGCGAGCGATGAAAACAGCCCTTTGTCTGCAGCCGCCATACACTGGGCTTGTGTTTCTGCGTTATGACAATTGGGTGAAACATTAGACTAGGGCATCAATTATTCAGATTTCACTGTGAGGTCAGAACATAGCAGCTCCGTCCTGCCCCTACCCATACCCAGCGGGAGTCAGGGAGAGGGAGTCGGAGGAGACTTAGCTAAGCTCCACGCCCTCAGGTCCCAGCTGCTCGACACCCATTAACTTAGCCTCTTCTACTGGTACCCACCGAAGCGAAGCGTTTCCACTGCCTCTCCAAGCATGGATAGCATGGAGCACACTCAAAGCATCAATCCACTGTCTGTCAGAAACTGCAGTCTGGAAAATTCCCTGGGGCTCCAGGAGATTGGTGCTCTGATGTCTCTGATACAGACAAGACACAGAGCACATATATATGCACATGCCCACACATGTGTGCACACACACACACATGCATTCATATACACACACATGCTGCACACACACACACACACACATGCACCGAGTACAGCATTTATCTCTCTTGTTCCCTCTGCATCTCACAAAGCATCACTGGGTGTGGCTGGGCTATATCCCACCCTGTCACTCACCTCTCTCTTGCAATAAAGTACGGATTTCAAACCACACACTTCCCTGGAAGCCCTTCGACTTGCCCCTGTGATCTGTGCAGGCTGCGTCTTCACTGATACTCCATTCATAAAGTTTCCTGCTCGGTCCCTCCCCCTTTACCCCCTGTGATGTTTTGAGAAAAAAAAATGTCTTTAATTTTCACAGATATGGGGACTCTGCACATGTCTCGGGTGTGACCAGTTTCTCTTTTCGTTCCTTTGTCATCAGACACATTGTTATGATTTCTAGCCTTCTTCCTTGTCTTAAGACTTCTTGGCTGATCCCTTTGTGTGTCTGCTTTAGTTGACCATGAAAACCAAGTACCTTCTGCCTCTTAGGGGTGAAACACTGCGTCAGTGTCTCCGGGTCCGGCAGACTGCCGCGACACAGGTCTCAAAGAGCAACGAAAGATGGAGTTGTCTCTGAGCCTCTTGAAGCTGTGTGATTGTGAGCATGTGCATTAAAATGGTATCTCCCCCTTCCCAGTCCGCCATAGCAAAGTGCCTTAGGCTGGCTACTTTAAGAACAGACTCTTTCTTAACCCATCTCGAGGCTGGGAAGGTGCTGGCACGGCTGGGTAATGGGTAATGGGGAAGTGACGCTCTATTTCCTGGCTGTGGATGGCTTTCCCCCTATGTGTTCGCACAACCTTTCCTCAGCTTGATGCAAGACGCCAACTCCAAGAAGCTCAGAACACACACGGAGGCCGCGTAGGGTGGGATGCGGGGTTGCGGGACACGGAGGCCGCGTAGGGTGGGATGCGGGGTTGCGGGACACGGAGGTCGCGTGGGGTGGGATGCGGGGTTGCGGGAGACGCGTGAGTACCAAGCTCTCATCGCTTGTTAAGAGCACAGACCCTTCCATCTCAGACTCTTCGCTAGAGCCTCTCTCAACAGTCAGTGACTTGCTCAAGACCCTGGTTAGAACTAAACAGAGAGATTTTCTGGTAAAGCACTTTAGTCTGTGCCAGATTGATTCGGGGTTTATTGTTGCTGTTGCTTGTTTGTTTGTTGTCACGAGGGCGTATATCTGAGAGCAAGTCTGTCCTGGAATTTGAGATTTTCCTGCTGTTGCTTCAGTATGCTCTGGTTATGTCTTTTTTTTTTTTTTTTTTTTATACAAAGGACACTTTTAGCTGGGGGGGGGAGGGGTGTACACCTTTAATCCCAGCATTCAAGAGGTAGAGGCAGACAGGTCTCTGTGAGTTGGAAGCCAGCCTGATCTACATAGTGAATTCCAGGACTCTGTCTAGAGTCCCTGTCTCAAAAAAAAAAAAAAAAAAAAAAAAAAAGCAAGTAAGCAAGCAAACAAACAAACAAGGACATTTTTAATTGCATACAATCCCCCTCCTTATGTCCAGTAACATTCTTCTTTCTGAGGACTACTTTATCCAATATTAATGAAGCAATTCAGTCTGCCAAGGTCAGTGTTCCCATGATACATAGGTCTGTATACTTTGATGGTTTGACTCCTGGGGGTTCTATTTAAAACTTATTTATAATATGATTAGTGGGTAGTACATTGTAGTTAGCATTTAAAAAGTACTAGAATGGGCTGGGGTTGTGGATCAGAGGCAATCCTAACACATCCGGGACTGAACCAGTTCCTGCAATTTGTCTTCTGACTTCCACCCCCATCCCCCCAAAACCACCGCCGAACCCACAGAGATCCACCTGCCCCTGCTTCCTGAGTGTCAGGGTTAAAGGTACACGTGACCACAACCAGCTGAAAAAAAAGTTGCCTTTTGCTCCTAGCACTTTAAAAATATACATCTGACTCTTTCCTGCCTACACTGTTTCTGACAGACATTATTATTTTGTTCCCCATACAGAACGCACCATTCCAAGAAAAAAAGGGGAGGCTTCAAACAGACTTAGAACAGTTTCGGGTTCATACCAAAATTGGGGACCAGCACCAAGATGTCCAAATGCCCCACCAAGTCATCCATGTTGCATCTCTCACTATCAACGTTGTCGCCTGTGTGGAGTCAGTAAAACTGGTGTTTAGAGGAAAATCTACACGTGCAAACGTGGTTAAAAAGGAACATGTGTGTGAAGCTTGGAGAAGCTGAGAACGAATGTGAGCAGAATTTGTTATATAAATTCTTAAAGAATTAATAAACATATTTCTTTAAAACAGGAAAAGGAGGAGTAGGGGTGGCTCCCCGACTAAAGTGCTTGCTAGGCAGGAGTGAGGACCAGCATCTGGATCCTTAATACCCATGAAAATGCCTGCCGGGCAGGAGGGCACAGCAGCCCACCTGTAACCCCAGCCTTAGTAGGCAAAGGGATCCCCAGAGCAAGTTGGCTAGCTAGACTAGCCACATGGGCAAGCTCTGGGGATCAAGTGAGACTATGCCTCAGCATGTAAGGTGTAAAGTAACTGAGGAAGATAATGTGATGCTTGGCCGAAGGAGTGGCCCTATTAGGAGGTGTGGCCTTGTTGGAGTGGGTGTGACACTGTGAACGTGGGCTTAAGACCCTCACCCTAGCTAGCTGCCTGGAAATCAGTCTTCCACTATCAGCCTTCAGATGAAGATGTAGAACTCTCAGCTCCTCCTGCACCATGCCTGCCTGGATGCTGCCATGTCCCTGCCTTGATGATACTGGTCTGGATCTCTGAAACTGTAAGCCAGCCCCAATTAAATGTCCTTTATAAGACTTGCATTGGTCATGGTGTCTGTTTACAGCAGTAAAACCCTAGTATCAACACCTAGTATCAACCTCTGTTCTCTACATGCATGTGTATGTATGTACCCACACACAGACATGTACATAAACATGCTCAGCGCGTGTGAAATAACCTCAACCCAAAGACAAAATTTCTACTCTAAGAAACTCAAAAAGTAGAGAAAACAACATAAATTAAGCAGAGAAAGAAAATAATAAAAAGTAGAGATGAAATAGAGAGTTGAAAGCAACACACACACACACACACACACACACACACACACCAAGAAACCAAAAGTTAGCTCTTTTTAAAAGCTGATCAAGAAACGGGAGAGAGTGCCGGGCGTGGTGGCGCACGCCTTTAATCCTAGCACTCTAGAGGCAGAGGCAGGTGAATTTCTGAGTTCAAGGCCAGCCTGGTCTACAAAGTGAGTTCCAGGACAGTCAGGGCCAGAGAAACCCTGTCTCGAAAAACCTAAAAAAAAAAAAAAAAGAAAGAAAGAAAGAAAAAAGAAAAAGAAAAAGAAAAAGAAAAAGAAAAAGAAAGGGGAGGGAATTGCCAAGTATTATAATGGAAGAACTGATTTCCAACATTGTATAGATAAGAGGGTCATGAACTAACTCAATGAATGATGTTGTGTCACCAGACTGGGTCATTCAGGATGAAGTAGGCCAGTTTGGGAAAGATGCAATTTTGAAGTTGGCCCAAGATGACATAGAATCTAAATTATCATACATAAAACCAAGTAAGAGACTGAGCTAAAATCCAAGAGTATTCACACACAAAGGAAGCACAGGGTCAGATGGCTGAACTCTACCAAGTCTCCAGAAACATGAAAACCCTTTAGACTTATCCAGGAAAATGATAAAGGTGGAATTCTAATGGTTCATTCTGCGATGCTGGTGTTGGTCTGATTTGAAAATTAGAGATGTCACAAGCCAGCTATAGATCAGTATTGGTTACGGGGACTGGCGTGATGACTCAGCGACTAAGAGCACTTACCCTTGCAGAAGACTGCAGTTCCGTTCCCAACACTCTGGTCAAGCAGCTCACAGTTAACCTGTCACTCTAGTTCAGGGGCATCTGGTGCCCTCTTCTGGCCCCCACAAGAAGTACACACACACACACACACACACACACACACCACATACACAAATAAAAATAAAATGTATTTAAATATCCCTCATGAATATAGACATGGAAAACCTGGATGAAATGCTAACAAATGGAAATATATCAAAGTTTTCATCTTGAAATAGTAGGAGTTGTGACCCAAAAGGAATTTCGTTGGTTGAACATATGAAGTCCAATCCAGTATAACACACTATAATGATACAATAAAGGACAAGCAGCACATGATCATCTCAGTGGGTGAAGAAAAAACACTAAATAAAATCCAAAGCCTTTCTTTATTATTATTATTAAATGATAAACACTCAACAAACTAGGACTATGGAGAAGGTCCCCCAGTTGATCCAAGGCATACACATACCACTAGCTTGAGACCTCATGAGGAAAGGCAGAATGCCTCCTACAAAGGTGAGGAGCAAGAGACACCCGCTCTGTCTGCTTCGCCCCAGCTCTGTACTGGAACTTCTAGTCAGGGGAAGTTGGCCAGAAAAAGACACAGAAAGCATCCGGCTTGTAAAGAAGTGGAACTGTTTGTCAGTGTGCGGGATGCTCCCGAGTGGTTAGGAGCATAAGGAATTTCACCAGGAAATATTCCAGTTAACAAAGGAGCAGCACTGGTCTATGAGATTAAAATACAAAAATCACCTGCCTTCCTCACTCTGGCAGTGAACAACCTAAATAGCAAACTGATAAAATAATCTAACTCACAATTAGAACCAAAAGGATAAAAAAAAAATGCTTGGGAATAAATTTTTTTCTCCAAACATTAAGGTTTAATTTAGTTTTTAATTACAGGTATGTGTGAGTATGTTGAATACAGATAACCATCCATGCAGGCCAGAAGAGGATGTTAGATCCCTTGGAGCTAGTGTTACAGTGGATTGTAAGCCATCCTGTGGATGTTAACTTGGAAATAAATTTAACGGTAGAAGAGCAATGCTTGTTTACTGAAAACTGCAAAATAGCTTTGTGGAGAATCAAAGAAGGATTCAGTAAATGAAAAGACGTTTCATATGCATTTACCAGGGTCTTAATGTTGCACCAGGGTCTTAATGTTGCTGAAATAGCAACATCTATCTTCAGGACATCTCCATTTTTACCAAAATCCCACCTTGGTGGCAGAGGACACGTTTTAGTAGGCAAAGGATCTGGCTGCCAAATCTGATGTCCTGTGTTCCATATCCAGGAAGGAAAGAACCATCACCTGGCACACACCTGCAGTGGTACACACACACGCGCACGCACACACACACACACACTTAAAAATATTGCTGGGTGGTGGTGGCACATGCCTTTTTAATCCCAGCCCCTGGGAGGCAGAGGCTGAGCTTGCAGCCAGCCTGGTCTACAGAGAGAGTTCTGGGACAGCCAGGGCTACATAGAGAAACTCTGTCAGGAGTGGGGGCAGGGTAGAGTGGGGAGGCTCTTTTAAGATACACAGTTAAAAAGCAAGTTTCAGATAAAGGATTTCTATAGCGATTCCCCAAGGATGTTCGGATAACTGATAAGACGATGAAGCTCTCTCAACACTGTTAGCCACAGGGAAACTCAAAACATCACAGGAAGGAGATATCCCTTGCAGTCAGTCACCCAGCTCTGTGGATAAGGATAAGAGCTGGCAAGAATGTGGAGACCAGGGCCCTTGTGTAACACTGAAGACAGGAGTGAAACAACGCAAGCAAAAAGCAATGGAAGCATAGAGTCGTTGTGGCCAAGTCTACTCACAGGCCTATATCAAAAAAAAAAAAAAAAAAAAGGAAAACATCACCCCAAACCTCTGAGCAGATGTCCTCCAGATAAATTAGTCAAATAGCTAAAGAGTACATAACTCAAATGTCCAACAGACAGCAGGATAAATGAGATGTGGTATGACATGAAGCACTACTGCATCAGAAATGAGGATGTGTAAAAATGTTGCTGAACCTTCAGGCAAATGCTCAGAATAAGCAGCTCTGTGAGAACCAAAAGCACATTAACAGTTTTCAGGGACTAGAGGGGCAAAAGATGGCTGAGCCACTGCTAATGGTACAGAAGTTTTGTTTTGTTTTTGTAAGATCTCATTATCCTCAGACTTGCTGAGGACTAATATGTAGCTCAGGCTAACCTCCATTATAGCAGGCTAGTACTACCCTGCCTGCCCAGCTACCCCTGGATCTTTGATGTTTAAATTCTAAGTCTTTAAAGTCGATACTGTGAAGTCAGGCGTATTTAATAAAGCGCATAGTGTGAACTTGGGAATTTTATTTTTCTCTTGCAAAATTCTTTAGGTAACAACTCTTTTTTTTTTTTTTTTTTTTTAAATTGCATGTGGAGTTTGAGGTTTTTCCTTGTCTATCTTTACAAGAACAAAAGGGGGTCAAAGTATGGCTGGGACTATGGTAGCAACTGGTTGACTCTATAGATCAGCTTAAGGAAAAATGACATGTGACCTATATTGTGCCTGTCGATCTATGAACATGGTATGTTTTCAGGGCTTTTTTTTTTTTTTTTTTTTTTTTTTTTTTTTTTTTTTTGTTTGTGGGGGGGGGTAAAAAAATAAAATATTTTTTTTTTTTTTTTTTTTTTTTTTTTGGTTTTTTTGAGACAGGGTTTCTCCGTATAGCCCTGGCTGTCCTGGAACTCACTCTGTAGACCAGGCTGGCCTCGAATTCAGAAATCCACCTTCCTCTGCCTCCCAAGTGCTTGGGATTAAAGGCGTGCGCCACCACGCCCGGCTGTTTTCAGGTTTTTAAAGGCCTTATTACCTTTATCAGTGTCTTGTCATCTTTAACATAAATATTCTGAACATCCTGAATATGTTTTTTTCATATTTATAAAAAATGTTTAATTCAAAGAACTTGTACTACCCTGGGCAATTCCTAAAATTTTGTTTTCGAATTGTATGTTGCTAATATAAAAACACTGTTGATTTTATATGAGTGACTTTCATCCTTACACCCCCAAGGAGCATATATTCACTTACTTATTTCGTAAAATCATTTAACCTTAATCAACTCACAAATAAAAACATCACACAGTGAGGTTAAAGGAAGTCACTCAAGCACATATCTACATTTGAAGACGGTCCACTTCCCGACATGTCTTAACTTTTAGTTGCAGGATCTGCATACATGGGTATCTGCGTGTACATGTGTGGGAAAGTGGGCCTCTGCCTTGTCCCCATCTCAGGGTCCTTCAGTTGTTGGCCATTAAGAGTGCTATTGGCCATAGGTTTCTTTTCTGTCAGCATAGATCCATTGTACACAGCGATGGATTTCGTGAAATATGTTCACATGCATGTATCATATGCTTTGGTTATACTCATCCTCTCTCCAGGCTTCCCATTCCTGTTCCTGCTGTGCCCCACCCTCACCTCATCCCCCAGGTCTACTTTCAGGTCCTATAGACAAAATTTTATGTGTCTAGAACCCACAAATGACATGAAACCTGTGACATTTGTCTTCCTGAGTCTGATACACTTACTTTTGTAAAGATAACAATTTTTGTTCTTTTCCTCCCCCCATTTGTTTTTGTTTGTTTGTGTGTGTGTGTGTTTTTTTAAATAGCATTTCACTCTGTAGCACAGGATAACAAGGAACTCACATTGTAGTCCAGGCTAGCCTTGAACTCTTGGTGATACATATGCCTCAGTTTTCCCAGTGCTGTGACTATAGGTGTGAACGGCCTGCCATGCCTGGCTGATTCCTTCCATCTGTATTTCACTGGCCATTTCTGTAGATGACTAGGCCACATCTTAAAAGTCCCTCTCTAGACCTCCATTTCCTTCATTTTGTGTACTTTGCTTTTCTGTCTGGTAGGGTCGAAGCCTAGATTTTGATATGAATTTATTTAAAAAAAAAAAAAAAACATAGTGCTAAAACTTTTAACTAACTCTTGAGTTGTACACCCTATATATGGATATATTGTTTGTTTGTTTGTTTGTTTTTCACTTACTTAAAAATATTTTCTAGCGGGGCGTGGTGGCACACACCTTTAATCCCAGCACTCAGGAGGCAGAGGCAGGCAGATTTCTGAGTTCAAGGCCAGCCTGGTCTACAAAGTGAATTCCCGGTCAGCCAGGGCAATACAGAGAAACCCTGTCTCGAAAAAAAAAAAAAAAAAAAAAAAAAAAAAAATTTTTTTTTTCTTTTTCGAGACAGGGTTTCTCTGTATAGCCCTGAAAAAATATTTTCTAGAGTCAGACAGACCTCTGTAAGTTTAAGGCCATCCTGGTTTGTTGTCATTGTTTATTTGTTTATTTCCTTTTTATTAAATTTTTAAAGATTTATTTATATTTCAAATTACATAGTGAGTTCCAGGGCATCCAAAGTGACCTAGTGTGTAGTGAGACCATGTCTCAATAAGTAAACAAAACTATATATATATATATATATATATATATATATATATATATATGCCACTGGGAGTGGAGCTGGAGAGATGGCTCAGCTGGAACAGGTGCTTGCCACCCATCTTGGTGACCTCAGTTTACATCCAGGCCAACACACACACACACACACACACACACACACACGCACACACACACTAAAATTTTTAAATGTTTTCATTTCTAATGACTCTTAAGATTTCCTTCTGCTCCATGAACTATTTAAAAGTGCTCGCTGGTCCCAGTTGGTCCTCTGTCATTAATTTCTTGCTTAACTCCATTATTGTCAAAGAACTCACTTGGGGCTGTCTCGTTCTTACTGGTGGCTGGGTTGATGGTGAATGTTCCGTGTCCACGGGAAAGGATTGTTCTGCGGCTGTTGGAGGGAGTGCCCTGTGAATATTAGCTCTAGTCCACCGGTCAGGGGAGGGGGTTGGCTCCTCCCTAGCCTCTCAACCTTCCGGTTACTGCTCTCCTGGCCACGGAGGGAGGAAAGTCGGCACTGAATGTTAGGGTTGTGCATATACCCATTTCTTCTTCCAGCTTTCTAACTTTTGTTTCCCCTGAGGCTCTGTCTTCCGGCAGATTCACACCAGGCTCCTGGATCTCAGTGAACTTTCTAACTCATCACCAGCCGTGAGCTCCACTTTTCTCAAGCAGGCTCTCTGACTCTTTGTAGATACATCATTTTTATCCTTCTGTCTATTTAATTGTATGTATATAGCTATCTATTCTGGGTTTCTTATAGATATCAGATAATTGATTCCTTATAAATTTTCATTTTCATTTCTTTTGAATTTCGTTTTTTTTGTTTTTTTGTTTGTTTTTGAGACAGGGTTTCTCTGTATAGCCCTGGCTGTCCTGGAACTCACTTTGTAGACCAGGCTGCTGCTTGTGGACGTTGTACATCGTGGTGCGGAGCCTAGTGCGCACCACGATGTACAACGTCCACAAGCAGTTGATATGTATGTAATTATCTTTGTTCCACATCAAGGGGCAGCTTAAGATCCTTTAGTCCCAGATGTGTCTTTACGCTCCTCCTTTTATTTCATAATTGCTAAAAGTATTACATACTTTGAAAATCCCATCACAAACTTTATATTTTTTTTCTTTTTTTTTTTTTTTTTTATGGTTTTTCGAGACAGGGTTTCTCTGTATAGCCTTGGCTGTCCTGGAACTCACTTTGTAGACCAGGCTGGCCTCGAACTCAGAAATCCGCCTGNCTCTGCCTCCCGAGTGCTAGGATTAAAGGTGTGCGCCACCACGCCCAGCTCACAAACTTTATATTTTTTATGTTAAAGAGTCACACAGAGCCGGGCAGTAGTGGTTCATACCTTTAATCCCAGAATCTGGGAGGCAGAGGCAGGCGGATCTCTGAGTTTGAGGCCAGCCTGGTCTACAGAGTGAGTTCCAGGACAGCCAGGGTTACATAGAGAAACCCTGTTTCAAAAAACCAAAAACAAAACAAATGAACAAACAAAAACAACAACAACAAAAAAGACCCTCGAACAGTCTGTTACACTCACTCAAACATTAACCTTTCTTATTCTAATGTTTAAGCCGGCATCTCATATCATTTCCTTCCATCTAAAAAATGCCATTAGAAAAAAATTTTAAGACCAGGTCTATCTATAGTGAATCTTCTGTGTCCCTATTACATCGTCTTCTTATCATCTTAATTTTCAAAGTCTCCAATAGTGATACCTGTGTCCTTTCAGAGTTATTTCAGATTGGGATTTTTAGTCAAACACAAGGTGCTTAAGTCTCTGATGTAGGCATATTAAATACTGAAACCCTTTGTCTCCTTCAGATTTGAAAAGAATGATTCTTAAATGTTCATTACATTTTATTTATTCATTCTTTATTTCACGTGTGGGGTATGGGGCGGGGGAGGGTGTGAACCAGATGAAAACTTTCAGGAATGGATTCTCTCCTTTCACTGTGTAGGAATCAAACCCAGGTCATCAGAATTGCTGTAGGTACCGCCACCTGATGAACCATCTTGCCAGACACAATATTTCTAGTCAACCTATTAGACTCAAGCGAGAAGTTTGGACCGTATGATCTGTAGGCTGTGGTTCCAACATAAATTCAGTATCAAAGACTTTACAGCGCCGTTCAGGTCTATGATGGCTAAGTTTCCTCTGTGGATCTGTCTGGGTCCTGAGTGTTGGTCTGACCTTCAGCTCGGTTCACAAAACCTATTGAGTCTGTTTGGAGACACTTTGCACAAGCATCTCGAATTCGCAAACAACAAACCAGGTGTGGTGGTGGATGATGGTGTGAGCCCAGCCCTTGGGAGGTGGAGGTGAGAGGATCAGAAGTTCAAGGTGAATTCAAGGTCAAAGCAGGATACTTGAGACCCTATACATAGCAATAGTAGTAGTAATAGTAGTAGTAGTAGTAGTAGTAGTAGTAGTAGTAGTAAAATTCTACATAACCTTACAGCAATTGGGAACTATGCCCCTCCTCCCTGTCTTAATGCTCCTGAATAAAGACAGGGTTTGATGCCTGCTATACTTCTCATCACCATTACTGCTACGGTATAGCAGTTTCATTTCCATCATTAAGGTCAATGTATGGGCAGACACAGGAAAAGATTCAACAACAAAAGTCCATCCCACGGTCGTAGTACTATGTATCTTCCAGAAAAAAAAAAATGTAAGATTCGTATTCACTGGTCTCATCCATGGCCATTGTTTTGCATACTACCACCATGGCTGGGCAGGGGATGGCAGGAAAGTGACTCTCAGGGGGTCATTCCTACTCAGTAGGGAGAAGACTGAGGTTTCTCGTGGGCTCTTTCTGCCTGCAGCCATTGGGCCTGTCTAAGATTTGGAGGCGCCTCTGGAGGCAGGCTGTGTATCAGTTTGAAGGTTTAAGTGAGAACGTCCTCCATAGGCTCAGGTGTGTGAACACTTTGTCTCCAGTTGGTGGCGAGGTTTGGATGGGGAGGCTTAGAGCCTTGCTGGAGGAAGCAGTCACTTGGGGCAGGCTTCGAGAGTTAAAAGACTCATGCCACCTCCAATTTGGCCCATCTGCTTTGTGCTCCTGGTTGAGAGGTGAGCGCTCAGCTTCCTGTTCCTGCCACCAAGCCTCCAAGCCATGATGGACTCTTATCCCTCGGGGACCATAAACCCAACTTAGTGCTTTCTTCTGTAAGTTGCCTTGGTCATGGTGTTTCATTACAGCAACAGAAAAGTAACTATTACAAATACCAAAGGGGAAAAATGTCAAAATTAAATAAAAAGCCTTCAAAAATTAAAACAAAACAAACACACACACACACAACAAACACCAAAGGAAAACTAAGTAGGGGAGGCATCCCAACATGATTGTATTTATCTACTGTTGCTCCAACAGAAGTCTTGGGGCTGGGAAGAATACAGAGAAAGAAAGCATACTTAGCCCACTGTGATGGTTGAGATAAGAACGGCCCCCACAATGCCTCCCAGCACTCGGGAGGCAGAGGCAGGCAGATTTCTGAGTTCGAGGCCAGCTTGGTCTACAAAGTGAGTTCCAGGACAGCCAGGGCTACACAGAGAAACCCTGTCTTGAAAAAAAACAAACAAAGAAAAAAAAGAAAAGAAAAGAAGAAACCCACAATTTTCATTATATTTCCAATTACATTCATTTATTTGTTTGTTTTGTGTGTATGTACATGTATGTATGTATGTATGTATGTATGTATGTATGTATGTATGTATAGGCATAAGTATGCCTTGCTGCATGAGTGGAGGTCAGAGGAAACTTTGCTGGAGTTAGTTTTCTCCCTTTGCCAGGGATTCCAAGGATTTAACTCAGGTTGTCAATCTGGCCCGCAGGTGCCTTTACCCACTGAGTATCACTGACCTACGGGATCTACAGTTTTTTAGAGACTGAAGTCTCAAGATTTGATAGCTTGTTCAGTTCAGCCTCTGAAGATGGCAGGCACCCTTCTTCGTGCAGCCACATAGCAGATGAAAGAGCACACAGGGAGGGGAGATCACACTTTGAGACAGGAAGCCAGGCAGCAAGAAAGGGCTGGTCTTCTACTCTTACAACCACTCTGCCTAGGGAACTACCTAAGATTCTAAGGAGTGTTCCACAGTGACTTAATGACTTCTGCTGGGCACTACTCTTAAAGGGCCCATCTACCTATTACCACACATTACCACACAAACGCCCAAATTCCCAACCCTCTGTGGCCCAGGATTGGGAAACAAACCAAACATCTAATCCGTAGTATACAACTGCCTTGCTCTGGCACCACCACCCACCTGCCACTCCCTTCAGATAGCTCTAGTGCCTGCCAGGAACCACAAGCTCTTCAGTGGAGGGTGGGGCAGGGGAGAACGGAACCAGGTACAATTAGGTCAGAAGCCTCAACCCCCAAAGATTTCCCTTTCAGATGTTGTACTTTCCCAGTTTTGGAGTTTCCATTTGTTTGTAGTTTCAATGTTTCTCCTTCATAATGTTTGTGTTCATTTAAATTCTTGAATATTAATAGTCCATTTTCTTTAAGTCAGTAATACTATAATCTATCTTATTTGTTATTTCTTTTCTTTTTTTCTTTTTTCTTTTTTTTTTCTCCAGAGACAGGGTTTCTCTGTGTAGCCCTGGCTGTCCTGGAACACACTCTGTAGACCAAGCTGGCCTCGAACTCAGAGATCTGCCCGCTGGGATCAAAGGCGTTACCACTGCCTTCCGGAAGGCTGTATCTGTTATTTCTTGATCTGTTACTACTAATTTGACATTGCTGAGGGGCTGGACTCTTCCCATCCCCCTCAGACAGTCCTGTGTTTTCCATCAGTACTTCTTCTGCATGAGCACATAAACCTTTTGAGGTCTGCCTTCAAACGTTGTTAAGTCCTAATAGTTATTTACTTCTGCAGTCTCCATTGAACCAATTTGGTGTTCAATGATGAAATTAAAAGAGGCTGGATCAGCAAGATGGCTCATCAGGCAAGCCTGGCTACCTGAGGTCATGAACTGTGGCATGTGAGAGCCCAGCCCCCACCATCCACACCAATAAAAATAATTTATCTTTTACAATTTTTTTTAGATTTACTTATTATTTTATGTGTATAAGGGTTTTGCCTGCATATGTGTGTATATGTGTACCACACACATGCCTGATGCCAGTAGAGGCCAGAAAAAGGGGTCTATAACCTGAAACTAGAGTTACAAACAGTTGTAAACCACGTGTAAACACTAGGAATTGAACCCTGATCCTTAACCACTGTGGTTAAGTGCTCTTAACCACTAAACCAAATCTCTAGCTCAATTTAATTTTTTTTTCTTTCTTCTGAGACAGAGTTTCTCTGTGTATAGCCTTGACTGTCCTGGAACTTGCTCTTCATCCAGACTGGCCTTGAACTCAGAGATACTCTCGCCTCAGACTCCCAAGTATTGGGATTAAAGGTTTTCTGTGTCTTTAATAATTCTGTTATTTAAGGGAAGATTTCCTTTAGGTTTACAGTTTCCAAGGTTTCAGTGCATGGGGACTGACCCCATTTCTTTGAGCCTGAGATGAAGCCGTGCATCCAGGTAGATCAGAGCTGCCCGGCTCATGCTTACCAGGAAGGAGAAGAGGGAAAGGACCATCCCTAGATGATGTAGTGCCCAAGCATCTTCTCCAAAGAGCCTACTCCCTTTAGCTGTCAAACCCCTAGCTCATCAAATGACAAGACCATTGCTGAGGGCAGTGCCCTCAGGAGTCAATCAATTCCCAGAAGCCCTCCTGGGAACACCTCTACTTTGGGACTCGAGTCTTCAACACATGAGCTTGGGAAGACATTTCAGGTAGGCACCATAGCAAATGGGGATCCTGGCAGGATGGAACAAGAGCTTTCTCAAAGCCTTATGAGCACTGATAATTACGCTGGCTGCTGCCCTGCTTGACTGTCACTTGCCCGTTCCTGAGGAGATGCAACTTACATAGAGACCCAGTGCGCATCTGAAGACCAAGAGGACCCGGTGCAGACCCATTGCACATCCGAAGATCAAGAGAATCCCATGCAGATCCATTGCACATCCGAAGACCAAAAGGATCCCGTGCAGACCCATGAGCTTTTTGTGCCTGGATCCTTCCTCAGCTTCCCTGACTCCTGAACTCTAGTCCGTCTCCTTGGCTACGTGCTAACATGGTCTGTGATAGATCCTTCTCTTCAGAGACCCAGGCAGTGCCTACAGGAGAGCTAGGGGTTCTGTAGGATTCAGGCTGTTTATGGCTGAGGCTCCTGTACTACCTGTGGCCCCGGTCAGAAAACCATTACATTTATCTTCCATTTTGAAACTGCAGCAGTAAAGAATTTTGCCTGGTGATCTGTTGTGATTAAAAAACTCCAAGTTGCTTCTTTAAAAAATGTTACCTGAGCTGGGCGTGGTGGCACACGCCTTTAATCCCAGCACTCGGGAGGCAGAGGCAGGCGGATTTTTGAGTTCGAGGCCAGCCTGGTCTACAAAGTGAGTTCCAGGACAGCCAGGGCTA
>NC_034590.1:35936453-35937064 GCF_900095145.1 Mus pahari | reverse complement strand
AGGCCAGCCTGGTCTACAAAGTGAGTTCCAGGACAGCCAGGGCTATACAGAGAAACCCTGTCTTGAAAAACAAAAAAAAAAAAAAAAAAAAAAATGTTACCTGATAAAGGAGACAGCCTCAGAAATTATGCTGGATTAAGTTTTACATACTTTGATTATGTTTTCAAATTTTAATGCATCAAAGTATTGAAAGTTATACTTATTCATAACTGAATATTACCCTGGTAAATTGCCCCCCAAAAGAATCAGACACATGGAACCGGAGGTGGCTCAGTGGTTAAGAGCACTAGCTGGTCTCCAGTGGGCCTGAGTTTGATTCCCAACACCTACATAGCCATTCACAACTATCTGGAAACCCAGTTGCAACACCCTTTTCTGGCTTTTGTAGGTACCAAGAACACACATAATCTGCAAACACACATGCACGTGCATAAATGTACACCCATAATTTCAAAAATTTTAAAATAATAATAAAATTAAATTTTTTCTTACTAAAAAAAAAAAAAAAAAAAAAAAAGCCGATCAGCCAGCCGCATTCTCCACTTTTCAACAGTTATCACTTTTTGTTATAGCAACCAAGTATTTACTTTATTGTTCATACATCTCTATAA
>NC_034590.1:35930950-35936361 GCF_900095145.1 Mus pahari | reverse complement strand
TCCGCACCACGATGTACAAAAAAAAAAAAAAAGGAGCCGATCAGCCAGCCGCATTCTCCACTTTTCAACAGTTATCACTTTTTGTTATAGCAACCAAGTATTTACTTTATTGTTCATACATCTCTATAAGTTTGAGATAATTAACCCATGGAGTGCAAACGTTATTTTGGTGTCTCCCTAACAGAGAGGGTCTGCTGAGAAAAATCAAAGAAGCTTGTCAACCCACACAGCGGACCGATAAGTAAACTGTTTCTTGGGCTGAGCAGAACTGGCTGTGTCTGCATCTGGATGGCTGCTGGTGAGGAGGGCATGATTTGTCTGAGAAACCACCGAGAGCTGTAACCTCTGGTGGCTGCCCTCATTTCCCCTGGGCACACAGGGGACAAGCAGAGAATCCACCCTTGGTTACACAGGGCCCTCCCTCCCCCACTCCTATGAGGCAGGTTGGCAGAAGGGACGTTGGGGACCATCTGTCCCAGTTGTCCCTGGAATCCTTCTGGATTCACTCATTTGCAATAAGTGTAACTCCTTTCATTAAAAAAGAAAGACAGACAGATAGACAGAAAAACAAAACAAAACAACAACAACAAATAAATAAATAAATAAAAACCAAGCAATGCTATAAGGCAGGTTCAAATACAAGAGACCAAGTAAAGAAAACTGGGTCAAACAGAATTCTTGTAGACAAGTTGCAAAAAGGCAGGATAACAACTGTAGTAAGAACTTTTGGACAAAAGCTATTTGCTGTGAATAAACTCAATTATTTAAATTCCTTCTCCTTAGCAGCCAGGACAAAACAAACAAAGAGTATGTTTTTTTTTTAAAAAATGGTAGTAATAATAATAATAATAATAATAAACCTCTTGTCCAGTTCTGTCGCCCTTAGTGGAAACCCTGAGTAGGGTGGGGATGCAGGGGTGTGAAGGTCCCTGTAGCTGAATTTCTGAATTTCTAAATTTCAGGTCTAGGCACTGAGGATATATATGCACATGCTATGGATTGAATAACTCTTCAGCAGGACTCAAGACAGCATCCTGCCACTAAGAATATTCACATTTCTGTGGTGAAATATGCAAATATCCGTTCAGGCTTTACACAATGTCTGACCCAGTCAGGGTTTGCCACCAAATGAGTTTGCTACCGACTTAGGCAGAATGTCTTGGTTTTCAGGAATACTTAGATTTTAGAATTGTGTGTTAGAGGTTACAGGCCTTTAATAGAAGCTGTTAATTAAACCCCTGGGGAGGGAGAAATGTTTTCCTAGTTCAGATATCTAATACCATGTGGACTTAAAGATATTGCGTAAACAATATAAACAGGCTCACAACAGGGGTTTCACAAAAAGGGCATTGTTTCAATCAATTCTACCTAATGCTACTAAATGGGCATCTGGCCTGTCTACCAGACACAGGATCAGACAAGAGAGGGCAGGGCACAGCCATTTAGAAGGGATGACCTCTGCCTTTCAGGACCCTGACTAAAGGCCAGAGCACAGAGGGTCAGAGTAGGCTTTGCAGGGGACGGGGTAGGTAGGATGTGTTGGGCTACAAATACGGAGAATCCGGTTTAAGCTAGACACAGCATGCCAGATGTGCAATCTCATCATGGTGGACATTGTAACATCACATCCCAGGCTCTGTTGAAGCTTTCTAGTCCTGGATGTCTTCAGGGGTCAGTCTTACCATAGGCGGGTTAAAAGATGTGACATTCTGAGACGCAAAAATCAAAAGGAACATTCTAGACCATTGCTCCCTGCAGGTCAGCTTTATCAGAAAGGTAATGCCATCAGGAGACTCCCAGTGTACGATGCTTATTGGTGGGACTGGGGCTCCCAGACTCCCAGCAATGGGGATGTGGCAGGCACCAGCTAGAACTAATCCCCACTCACACGCAGGGGACATCTGTGAGAAAAGGAAGGTGTGTGTCCCGGCTAGCTTTCCGTTGCTGTGGTAAACACCATGGCTAAAACTTGGGGAGACAAGGGTTTATGTCATCTTATACTTCCAAGCAACAGCCCAATGTTGACAGAAATCAGGACAAAAACTTAAACAGAAGCCATGGGGGAATGCTGCTTACTGGCTTGCTCTCTGCCTGGCTCTTAGGTAGCTTTCTTTCTTTCTTTCTTTCTTTCTTTCTTTCTTTCTTTCTTTCTTTCTTTCTTTCTTTCTTTAATTCTTCTTCTTCTTCTTCTTCTTCTTCTTCTTCTTCTTCTTCTTCTTCTTCTTCTTCTTCTTTCTCCTTCTCCTTCTCCTTCTTCCTTCTTCTTCTTCTCCTCTTCCTCCTCCTCCTTCTTCTTCTTTTAACTTTTTATTGTTTTTTTCTTTTTGTGAATTTCACATCATGCACCCCAACTACCCTCCCTTTGTACCCACCCTCCACCCTTTCAACATCCCCCATAACAGAGAAAACAAAACAAAACCTCCATGTGGAATTTGTACTATGCATCCCGTAGTCCCTTTTGCCCACACCTTGCTTGCAAATGTCCATTGTAATGAATTGAGTCTTTGGTCTGGGATGGGGCCTCTGGCTTTTGCTACACTATCAATAAGGGAACTTTGCTGGGTCTCCTCTTGGATATCCCATTGTTACCCTGTGTTATGGAGATCCTGTAGTTTTGGATCTGTAGAACCAGCCCCTTTACACACAGTTCATCAATGGGGTAGATTCTGGGGTGGGCCAACTGAAAGCCCTGGATATGTGCCTAAGCGATGTCTGAGCTGGTCAGCCTGCCAGGTCTCCTGCATCCACACCACTTAGGAGAGCACTCTTGTCCTGGCCCATTCAGTGCCACAGATAGCAAGGGCCAGGGCCAGAGCCAGGGCCAGGTGTCCTGCTCTCATGCCCTCAGGGCTGGCTCACCTGTAACCCCCTCAACCAGGGCCAGCTCTACCCTGTTGCCCAGGCGCTCCCAAGTGTTGCAGCCAGTGAAGCACAGTGACAGTTCTCCACTCTCATTACGTTGGGGCCCAGCTCTCCTACCTGCCTGTGGTGAAGAATGGGGGAGAGGAAGCGGGCATCTCTCCCTTGTCCAACCACTGCACAGTAGACAATAGGCAGGGCCAGCTCCCCCACCGCCACCACCATGCCCTCGGGGCTGGGATTAAACATGAATTGAAAAGCTCACAGAGTTCAGAAAAACAACAGCAACAACAACAAAAAAACAAAAAACAAAACAAAACAAACAAACAAAAAAAACCCTGCTCTGCTTGCATTTACTGGTTTTATTTGTTTGCTTGTATTTGAATCTTATGTCATTTTACTTTATTTCATTTTAGTGAAGCCAGAGCCTTACATGAGCCAGAGCCTTACATAAGGTGGTCCTGGCTGTTTCTATACAGCCAGGACCACCTGCCTGAGGAATAGTTCTGTCCACTATGGGCAGAACCCACCTGTACAATCATGATTATTTCTCACAGGTATGAACGACTGTAGGCCATTTTGACCTGGGCACACCCTAAGTTAAGACTTCCCCTTTCCAGGTAACTCTTGGCTGGGTCAAGTTGAGAATAAAAGCTAACCAGGGGCGGGCTGTGGAGGAGCATGCCACCACCTCAGGAGCATGGGGTAGGGCAATGCCCACCTTGAGAAGATACCATGCCTTGGGTATGTGGGACAAGGGCCTGCATAGGAGCTGGAGAGTGGGATGCTGGCCACCCACGCTCATACTGGAACTGTCTCTTCAGCCAGGAGAAGGAGCAGGCCTGGGCATATAAAGAGGGTGAACAGCTTGGTCTGGCTCACCAGATCCCAGACTCCTGCAAGGCTGCCAGGCAGAGGATACGGGAGAGCCCATTACTCAGTTAGTGTCCCTGCTCTATACACACACAGCACTGATCTCTCTCAGGTCCCCAACCCTGTGTGTAGATACTGAGCAGGTATCCCACAAATCAAGAGCATTCCGTCCCACAGGCTGAGGACTTAGTCCCATCTCATATATCAGATATGACACCTTCTTGTCACCTGTGCTTTGGACCCATGGACTATAAATCAGTGAGTTTCTAAGAGTTCTTCCTTGGGATTAAACATGAATTGAAAAGCTCACAGAGTTCAGAAAAACAACAGCAACAACAAAAAAACAAAAAAACAAAACAAAACAAAAAAACCCTGCTCCGTTTGCATTTACTGGTTTCATTTGTTTGCTTGTATTTGAATCTTATGTTATTTTACTTTATTTCGCTTTAGTGAAGCCAGAGCCTTACATGAGCCTGGAAACTGAGTCAGGTCCTCAGCCCTGAGGCGTGCTGAGGCATGCAGATGAAGGGATGGGTAGGAGAGATGCCAAGGGCAGAGTGGGTGGAAAGGACATTGAGCCTCCACTTCTCTTCCTCGGGCCATCCGTCCTCCAGGAGCCTCCATGCGTTCAGCAGAAGGAGTTCTCCAAACTGTCTTCCGTAGCCCATATCAGAGGTCTCCTTGTGTAAGCATGCCTACCATTAATAAGCAGTTCTGTCTTTTCATCTGCTCCCCACCCCAGGTGTACTGGCTGGTTTTGTGTGTCAACTTGACACAAGTTGGGGTTATCACAGAGAAAGGAGCTTCAGGTGAGGAGATGCCTCCATGAGATCCAGCTGTAAGGCATTTTCTCAGTTAGTGATCAAGGGAGGGAGGGCCTCTTGTGGGTGGGACCATCTCTGGGCTGGTAGTCTTGGGTTCTACAAGAGAGCAGGCTGAGCGAGCCAGGGAAGCAAGCCAGTAAGGAGCATCCCTCCATGGCCTCTGCATCAGCTCCTGCTTCCTGCCCTGTTTGAGTTCCAGCCTGACTCCTCTGATGATGAAGAGCAGTGTAGAAGTGTAAGCTGAATAAATCCTTTCCTCCCCTTCTTGCTTTTTTGGTCATGATGTTTTGTCCAGGAATAGAAACCCCAACTGAGACACCAGGTCAAGGTAGGGCTAAGAAGTACCAACCCTCTAGGATGGGGATCCTGACAGTCACCTCATCCTGAGGCTGCTTGAGAACCTTGGCCACCAGTCCCCTCGTCAGCACACAGAAACGACGCCTCATTTTGTAGCTTCCTTAGGCTTGAGGCGTCATGTGACTAGAAAGGCAAGAAGGCCAACCACGAAACTCTCAGCTCGTTAGCAGCAACTGTGACAGAACCATCTGAGTTACCATACTTAAAAGGGGGGGGGGGGAATCAATTCCGAGCTCCCGTTTCTTTGAGGTGTCAACCCATGGTTACTTGGCCTTGTTAAGCCTTCGAGCCTGTGGCACAAAGAACACGAGGCAGGAAGTGTACAGGTGGAATGAAGGGGCTGTCATCTTCATGGTGCCTGGCAAAGCAGGGACAGGAAGAGGCCTGGGGCCTCAAGGATACATTCCCCCGCAATGACCCAACTTCCTCCTAGTAGGACCCCTTTCTTTCTTTCTTTCTTTCTTTCTTTCTTTCTTTTTTTTTTTTTTTTTTTTTTTT
>NC_034590.1:35928999-35930860 GCF_900095145.1 Mus pahari | reverse complement strand
TTTTTTTTTGTTTTTTTGAGACAGGGTTTCTCTGTGTAGCCCTGGCTATCCTGGAACTCACTCTGTAGACCAGGCTGGCCTCGAACTCAGAAATCCCCCTGCCTCTGACTCCCAAGTGCTAGAATTAAAGGCATGTACCACCACGCCCAGCTTAGGTCCCCTTTCTTAAAGGTCCCACCACCAAGTAGAAACATCCAGCTGGGAACCAGACCTTTGGGGGATCCCACCACCAAGTAGAAACATCCAGCTGGGAACCAGACCTTTGGGGGAACACTTCACATCTGAGCTATAACACCCCACGTGCAGTGCATGCTGTCTGGTGTCCGGAAGGGAAAGGAATGTGTCTGGGAGCTGCGCACAGACTCCACTTAGCTCCCTACCATCAGGTGAGGAGATGCCTCCATGAGATCCAGCTGTAAGGCATTTTCTCAATTAGTGATCCCCCTTGTGGGACCATTTGAGCTACCATTTCTTGCTTGGTCGTGGGTGGAGGGGGGCTGTCTTTGTATGGATTTGCCTCTGCCTGTGAGACCCACTCATGCCTGAAGTTCAAGGAAGGAGTCGGTGACTTGGGTAAGCGGTTCTTGCTATTTTAGTCAGACATGAAACTGCGCTTCTGGGTAAGTTGAAACCCTGACTTTAGGGGCTTCTCTCCTCCTCCAGCCATGGTGGCCCAAACTGAGGCAGGAAATCAGAGCCAGTTGGTCAAAGAAGAAGGGACAGGGAAAACGAGGGAGCTGAAGCTCCAGTGAGCTCCTCAAAGCCCTGCTCTGTTCCTGTGGTCCTTCTCACAGGAAAAAAGAAAAATGTGACAGTCAAACTCCTGTGGTATAAGAAGCCTGAGACAGAGAGAAAGGGATAAGGTCTGGGTAAAGTTAGGCCTGGTTGCTGAGAACACAGAGGGACACAGAGGGACACAGAGGGACACAGAGGGAGGGAGGTCTTCTTGAGGTACTTTCTCATTCTGCATGGCTCCTTAACTAGCTGGGCTTCTACTGTGTGGGTCAGAAGGAAGGATGCAGAATCCAGCCCAGAGGAAGGCAGTGGGGCACACCCATCTGGCTGCCACCCACCCTCTGTGGTCACGTGCTGTGCCTGGCAGCCAAAGGTCCACAATGAAGCTTTGTGTGGCAGCTGGCTTCAAACACACGTCAGTGTCTGGGTTAGCCCTGGCTGGCCAGCAGTACCAGTCCTGGAGGCCAGGGATGCCAGGCTAAAGAGGGAGAATGTACCCTGCCAACTCCTCCAGGGCCTGGGTCAGGCGCTCTCCAGGAAGCCCATGGGTGGCATCCAGGATCCTTCAGGGAACACCCAACACCCTTAGGGCCTATATATGGAAAATAGTTTGGCAACAGTGTGTCAGCTAGCAGGGTCTGCTCAGCGCACAAGGTCCATTTCCCTGGCCACTCAGCCACGACAGAACCATCTTGGGGGGGGGGGGGTTCTCCAGATATCCCCAGCCAATGGGAAAGATGAGAAATTAAAAGACAGTTTTGATAAGTTTTCATAGTGATGCATGTTTTTATTTTTTTATGAGTGTTTTTTAATGTTAAAACACATTTTATAGATGAAATGATAAAGGCTTGATAGAGTATTTGTGAAAGATATTGGAAAAAATTACATTGGTGATTCTAGTTTCATCTATTTAAAAATTTTTAACTCATGGCTGTATCTGGGCACTAGGGAGGCAGAGGCAGAGAGATCTCTGAATTCAAGGCCAGCCTGGTCTATGGCCAACGGGAGTCACATAGTAAGACTCCAACTCAAAAAAACTTTTTTTTTTCCTTCATGAAAACTGACAGTAATAATCCAGTTTGGCTGAGCTGGCTGGAATAGGTAAAGGGATTCCTTTAGCCCACTC
>NC_034590.1:35915144-35928807 GCF_900095145.1 Mus pahari | reverse complement strand
CTCCCCCCTCCCCCCCCAGCAGGGAGAAGCCCAAGATACCTGGGCTTCCTGAGCACAGTGCACAGTGCTGGGACCACACACTCTCCCCTCTTAGCTTACAGGGATGGAGATGCTGGTGACTAGCCAGGCCACCCAGTGCAAAAAGCACCTGCTTAGGGTTTCCTCAGCAGATGGAGGCACCCCACAATTCTCTCTGGCTCCGTTTGCCTGAGTGTTATCTTCAAAGGGACCATTGGATATGAAGGAATAGAATTCTTGCCTGAATAACTCCAGGAAGGCCACCTGGAGCTAAAAGCCAACAGCCCTCCCCTGGCCTGTCCCCATCCCTACCCTACCACTCAGCCTCCTAGGGGTAGCTGTTACACAGGATAGCCCACCTGCCTGGCTGTCCAGTGGGAAGCTTCATCACGGGTTCTGCAACTTCACATCACACAGCTTTAATGGCCTGCCCTCCCAGGAGATCTCGACAGGCTAGACAGTGGTCCCAGAGCACCAGGGCCACCAGGGGTTCTTCCTTGATGGATGTGCTTAAGAAAGGAGTCTAGAGGAGGGACTGTTTAGCTTCTTCTATCTGAGGGCACAGCAGCACATCACACTCCATTTAGAAATGCCCTCATATATTTGTATTTCCTTTGCCTTGGGTTGTATGGAAATTCTTAAACATGCAAAAGGCCCTTTCTACTCTGGTCTTCAGGTTTTTAACTACCTCAGTTCTATGGATAGTATATGTCCAGACTATTGGGGACAGATCCAGCTCTGAGTGACGCCCTGCTTCTGAAAAGCCAGTACTGACATCCCTACTGTGGAAGACCTGGACAGGGCACACACTCCACTCCCTGTCTCTAGGGTTTGGGAGAATATAGGAACCTTGGTACGCACATACTTGCTGTCAAGATCTCTCTGCACTAGAGCCTCCAAGAAGTGCTTGGTCTATAGGAGGCTCTCAGAAGTCTCCCAGGAGTAAACAAAGCAAACAATAGTGGTTAATGGTAGCTGGGAGGTTGGGTGGGATGACAGTCTCCCAGAACAACAACAAAAAGGATTCCCAAGTGGGTGTTCCTGGGCAGGTATCCACTCAGACAAGGAATAACAGCCTACTGCAAATGTACACTGCCTGGCGACTGGGTCACTCGCTCTCTGCACAGCTATGAATTCAAGTCACCCAGACACACTGGGCTGAAGCTACAGATGGGGGGGGGGGGTCCCTGGTAGTTATCTCACAGTATGACCTTGGCTGGTAAAGCTGGGAGGCTGAGAGAGGCAGTGTGGAACTGGAAGATGGGATCCTTAGCTGATGCCAGGCACCCAGGAGACAGGAAGACAAGCAGCAGGACCGGGGGATCGGCCACTGTATGTCTAGGCCCTGTGATCTGGGCGCCTAGAAGCCCCTCACGTCTCCTCTCAGGGTGTCTGTCCCTGCTCAGGGAGGCCCAGAAGCAATGTGTCTCTTTCTGGACTTTGTTGCTATTATGCTTCTAAGGCTCTGTAGTAGCAGTGACGGGAGGTGGGGGACCCTCCAGCTGTTTATTCCTCCAGTGGCAGAGTCCAACCCAGGGGACAATGACAAGTGTACTCAGAGGAGAGAAAAGCCAAGAAGAAGCGAACTGCCCACTCCTCTGGTTGTTTGCACAGGGCTGTGACTGTCCAATGAACAAGGATCAAACCCACTGCGCCAATCTTGGGCAGGGCCACTGAGACCTGGCAAGGTCCATCCAACCCCGAAGTCACCAGGAGAGGCAGTGTTTAAGCTAAAAGAAACATCATCTTAAGACTATGTTCTCAGGGATTGTCTCGGTTTGCGTTTTATTCTTGTGAACAGACATCATGACCAAGTCAAGTCTTATAAGGACAGCATTTAATTGGGAATGACTTACAAGTTCAGAGGTTCAGTCCAGTCTCATCAAAGCAGCAACATGGCAGCATCCAGGCAGGCTTGGTGCAGAATCTGAGAGTTCTACATCTTCATCTGAAGGCTGCTAGCAGAATACTCCCTTCCGGGCAGCTAGGTCTAGGGTAATAAAGCCCACACCCACAGTGACACACCTACTCCAATAAGGCCACACCTAATAGTGCCACTACCTGGTCCAAGCTTTATACAAACCATCACAGAGCTCATCTCAATAGTTCGTTACTAGAGGAGTTTCTCGGTGCAGAGCACCCAAGACCATGAGGCTGTGAGGTGGAGTTCCCTCTTGTGTGGGAAGCTGGCTGTAGGTGCTGCTTCTAGCCGCTGCCCTGTGCCATTGCCATTAATGATCCATCTTCTCTCCTCTGAGAGAGTGAGAGGAGGGGAAGGCAGTCTGAGTGGATTTTGGTCTGTCTTTTATGGTTACCAAAGCTAGATAATTTTAAGTTTTACTCAAAATCCCTAGAACATAACTGTAGTCATTTAGTGATTTGCTTTTTTGTTGTTGTTGTTTTTATTGTTGGAGGGGACGATTATGATTGTTTTTGTTTATTTGTTTTCATTTCTTTAAGGGTTTTGTAAGTTGTCTGCAGGTTTTTTTTATACTAGAGTTGTTGGGGGGTTTTGTTTTTGTTTTTGTTTTTTTTGTATTTTTGGTTTTTCGAGACAGGGTTTCTCTGTATAGCCCTGGCTGTCCTGGAACTTACTTTGTTGACTAGGCTGGCCTTGAACTTAGAAATCTGCCTGCCTCTGCCTCCTGAGTGCTGGGATTAAAGGCGTGTGCCACCACAACCGGCTCTATACTAGAGTTTTATTTGTGAATTTTGGACAAATTTTTGTGACTAGAATAGAGATTTGCTCTTCTCTGATAGAAAAAGAATCTTTTTATTACTTGTTATTATGAATTATTATTATTATTATTATTATGTTGTTGTTGTTGTTGTATATGAGCATTTTGCCTGCATGTATGTCTGTGTATCATGAGCATACCAGCTGTCTGTGGGGGCCAGAAGAGGGCATCAGATCCCTGAAACTGGATCTACAGAGAGTTGTGAGCAGCCCAGTCATATGGATTGCTGGGAATTGAACCCAGGTATTCTTTTTTTTTTTTTTTTTTTTTTTTTTTTTCCGAGACAGGGTTTTTCTGTGTAGTCCTGGTTATCCTGGAACTCACTCTGTAGACCAGGCTGGCCTCGAACTCAGAAATCGGCCTGCCTCTGTCTCCCCAGTGCTGGGATTAAAGCAAACCCAGGTATTCTGCAAAAGCAGCAAGTGCTCTTAACTGTTGAGCTTCTCTCCAGTCCCAGAACCATCCTCCTTAAACAGGCTCCATTGAATAGCACTAGATTCTAAATGGCATGTGTGTAATGCTCACAGTATTTCTGCCATTTTCTTGGGAAGGGGTTTTAGTTTGCTCAAGAGTGTGTGTGTGTGTGGGGGGGGTATTGTTGTATAGTGAAAAGGAGACTACATCCAGGCAAGACTTGGGCAGCCTCCACCTTCTCATATCACAGAGGGAAAGATGATGCCCACAGTCCAGCACCCCAAGCCACAGGGAGGTGACAGGAAAAGGGGCTGACTCTACCTGTGTGGGGAGACATGATCTCAGGCTCCTTAGAAGCCTTACAGCTCCCCAGGGCCCAGCCTCTGCACAGAAGACACAGACGGTCCAGAAAAGATCTGATGTCACAGGCAAGTACAAACAAAGGGCCATGCTAAAGAGCAGGTGCACCAGAGGGTCCCAAACTCTGCCAGCCACCTACCACTGAGTGAGCCGGAAGCTGAAGAGGGCTCTCCGTGGTGCTGTCTGTCAGAGGTCCTGTCCCCTGAGAACGCCTGAGGATTCTGTATGCAGTTCATTCTAGCACCTGAGTTTATGCTACTGACACTTTAGGTTTCTGAACATTTTGCAAGTACTCATGGCTAGTCATACAGGGTGGTCTGCCCTTTTGGGTTACCTGGGACATAACATCATACCTGATCCCCAGATAAGTCAGTAGTCCAGCCCCAAACCTAGCCTCGCCAAATATTTAGCTAGTTTTAGCTTCCTAATGCTTATGTGAGAGTGAGTGGGTAGACTGCACTAGGTGATGGATGACCAGGCTGGGTGTCCACAAGGCGCTGAGGACAGGAAAGCTACTGTCTGACCCAGCCTGGTCTGCCCTCCATGCTTTGCTCTCTTCCCCTTGCCTCCTCGTCCAAACTGCACCTGAGAACCTGCAGCAGGAAGAACATGAGGGCATGTCAACGGGGGAAGAAGAGAAATACAGGGAGCACCTCCCCGGGCTCTTGTGTTCCTTGAGGCTTAGATTGCCTTTCTCATTTCCCAAGTCTATGTTGATCTACAAGGTCAATCTCAATGAAGGAGCCTAGATTTCACCCTCAGCGCATTGGGGCAGAGAAGATACCCACTGGTGTGTTTTCTTAAAAGATAAGGAGAGAAGGACTATGTTATGTATGGGGGAAAGGGGTACCTCTTCGGGCCCATGCTGAGGTATCCCTTCCCCCCTGAGGCACCAGTCACAGGACAGTATAGTATAGTATAGTATAGAGTTTATTCAGGGCATGGGGAGAGGAGTTGAGAGGATAGTAGAGACAGAGAGAGGGAGAGGGAGGGGGAGAGGAAGGGCTGGAAGGGGGAGTAGAGGGAGAGAGGAAGAGGGAGAGAGAAGTAGAGGAGTAGAGGCCAACCATGAGCACAGGGAGGGGGGAGAAGGGAATGGGGAGAGAGGGGGAAGGGCTGAGAGGACGGAGAGAGCAAGAAGGCAAGAGAGCAAGAGAGAGCAGAGGGGGCAAGCAAGCCTTTTATAGTGAGTCAGGCATAACCTGGCTGTTGCCAGGTAACTGTGGGGTGGGCAGAGCTTAGCTGGGACAGCAACACCCAGAGTGAGATTTCATCTGCCTTCCTTCACAGAGCCAGCCCTTACTGGTGCTGAGCACTGTGACCGCCATAACTGCTACTCATAACTACCCATCATGACTGCTCAATGGCCAAAGTGATGTCAGCTCAATGCCATGGGTGAAGGCCGTTGCTCCCCGCCTCCCCCGTTTGCTTCCTGGAGACCCTTTTCCCCTTGCACAGATAGGGAGGCTACAGTGGCTTCAGAAGCCAGCAGTTTCCAAGTCTGGAAGGTAGGGTGGGAACGGAGGGAGTGGCAGGGGATTGGCAAGCAGGCGGGCAGCAGCCATGCCAGCTGAGCCTCAGACCTGCACTCACACACCCGTGGGTAACAGCCAAGCTGACCATACCACAGCCCTCCTGCCCCAATGGAGGCAGTCCACCTGCCTGTCCCCCATCTCCTGTCATTACTCACTTATCCACTAGGTGCTTTGATGGGAGAAACTCAGGGCTATTAAGTGGGCAGCTCTGATGAGGGGAATTGGATCCCCATCTCCCTCGAAAAAGGGGGGACTGAGGCAGCCTACTTGGATCTGTCACAGGAGGTTGACAGCCCTGTGTTCTTTTGTGTTCCTGGCTTTTCTCTGTTTCTCGCTCCAGGTAGCACTGTGCGGACCTGCCATGTTCTCATTCTGTAGGTGGGAGACTGAGGCCGAGAAGTCCCTGTACCTCGGATACAGGGGGTGCCAACAAAGGCAGCTCGACTAGGGGTGGCCTGCAGCCTCTTCCAGTACTCTGGGTACTCCACTGGCTGAAAATTGCAACTGCCTGTTGTTGTCATGGTGACTGGTCCTGCAATTCCATCCTGCAGTGCTATGTGCCCATGGCACCCAAAGCAACCTATTTCTGCAGGAAAGAGAATGTCTATGTTAAGGGGAGGAGGGCTTATACCATATCCCACCTTGTCCTAGGCCACTGCCCTCTCTGCTGCTGCTGCTGCTGCTGCTGCTGCTGGAAAATAGCAAGCCTCCAAGACTCTTGAATGTTGATTCCTGGCTTTTCACAAGACAGCTGACCTGTGCTCACCTCCCAGCTCCGGGGGAGGCAGGCCCCAAGTGCCAGGTTCTCGCTTGCCCACTGTCTATTACGTGGGTACGGGTACACAAGCGGCATTCATTTAACCCACCCTGGAAATGTGCAGTTGGGACCTTTTCCAATCTCTGGCTGTTCCAAACCAATCTGCAGAGAATAACCTCAGACATATGCCACTTTGCACATGTGAGACTATTTGGAGGAGAAATTCCTAGAAGTAACGTTACTGCGAAATGAGTGTGCGCACCATGTGGCGGGTATGAGCCAAGCTTGTTGTTTGTTTCATCTCACTGTAGGTCTAAAACAGGGGTCATTCCTGTTTTAGGCCTACTCGTAAATGCAGACTCGGAAATGCAGGTCCAAAGCAGTTTGGGAACTTGCAATTCACTGTCCAGCCTAGCGTGGTGGAACAAGGAGCGAGAGAACCTGCAACTCCCCTACGGACGCGTGGGCCGGCTAGCCCAGGCCAACAGGCACTGGCAGAGGGACCCCAGTCCTTCTCACTTCTTAATCCCCATTCAAGCTTTGCCTGCCCAGGAGCCCTAGACTAGCCCTCCTCAGAACCCTGGCAGGGTCTCTGCATCCTGAAACTGGCCTTCCGATCTAGTCATAGAGCAACCCCACCCCCACCCCACCTCCGATGCCTACGAGCTACAAGGCAGTGTCCTTGATCTAGCCACCTGCACTGTTCACGGTACCATCTTTTGGTCTCGACTTTCTTTCCCAGGTCCTGTCGTCACCTTCTAGTAAGACTATGGGTTCACAGAGAGAGCGGAGCAGCAGCGTGGCAGCAGGCCCTGGGGAGGACAAAAGGAGAGGCTAAACTAGCTCTGGGACCCAGGAAAGCGGGCTGCCTTCATCTGAATCACAAAAAGGTTAGCAATGCAGGCAGAGGGGGCGGCTATGCTCCGCCCTCATTTGCATGACAAAAGTGATTGCCCAACGGCTCTCCGGGGCTTTGTTGTGATCTGGCAGCCCTCACTAGCACAGCCTCGGGAATTGTTCCCTAGCACAGGTCGTTCCCTGGCTCCAAAGCCACCCCAGTGACAAAGCCACATTGTAAGGCCTGTAGCAGCTGCCAGCACCTGCTCCCAACCCGCTGTTGTCCAGGGTTCCCACCGTGTACCCACTGCCTTCACTAACCATGGTCATGGTGTCACCCCGAACACAGTGACGGTAGAGGAATCTTGGCTTGTCCCCAGGGGTCTGGAGAATAGGCCCTGGCTAAGTAATGTTGAGGTCTCCAAGGTCACCAGTGGGGAACAGTGATTGTAAGTTTAGGAGAGGAAAGAAACTCGCACTTTTAAGGTGTGCTAGGCTGTGCCAAGGCATCACATTCTCACGGTGAATGCTCCCAGGTTTTTCACACGGGGAAATGGGCTCAGAGTGGCTCACTAACGGGCATCAACCAGCAAACCCAAGGGTTCAGACCTTAGGCAAACTGCCAAGGTCAATTGTCCCATTCCTTTCCCAAGTATCTCAACCTGCCCTCCCCTCCTCCTCCCCAACCTTCTTCTCCCTCAGCAGCCGAGCACATGGCCTCTCTGCCCTTGCCAAGTCCCTTGGAAAGTCCTTACTTCCCTCTTGGGTGCCGCCCTCCGGCTGAGCTTCCCACACCTGAGAATGCCTTATTAGTCCTAGGCTATTCTGGCCACAGCCTCCAACAAACACACCCAAATTCCCTTAGCCATTGTCAACACCCAAACTCTTGTTATCTGTGAGCCTCCTGCTCATGCCTCACCTTCCTCAGAAGCCATCGCTGAGTGCCACCTCTCTGCGCACGCTCCCCTGTCTTGGCAATGTGCAGTTTTTAGTACTGATAAGACCCGGCCATGTAGTAGTGCCTACAGTCAGCCAGCGCCCAGGGACCTCAGTTGCTTTAGGCTATATATTCCACAAGATAACCGTGCAGCCACTCTGACTTGTAGGAGACATATTTAACCATGTTCCGTGCTTCAGGGGCACAGAGCTGTGCTAGTCACAGTACACTGTATAATCATGACTCTCTCTTGAGGCCTTGACAAAGACATGAACTGTGCAGAGGGATCAGATAGGGGTGTATCCTTGTCAGGGATGGCAAAGGTTAGGGACAGGGATCTGTCCTTTCAGCCTGGAAACAGCTAGATGCTATTTCTCCTCAGAGCAGAGGCCTGCTCCTACAGGGAACAGCCAGTCTTCTTAGTCCCAAGGAGAAGCCCCTCTTCTTTTCTCGCCATAAGATCTCCTCTTGGGAACCCCATACCTAGCCCATATAACAATCCCCCTGGGGGAAGAGGCAGAGTGGAACAGAAGGGATCCTGGCAGAGCCCAAGCAAAGCTGCTGAGTGACAGCCTGCACCAAGCCTGGGTGCCACCAAGCAAGACAGGACATTGGAATGAACTGATTGTGCAGATAGGGAGGCAGGCTGAGGCCAGGCCTCTGGAGAATTTGACCTTAGCGCCTCCACCAGAGTGGACCAGAAGCTGAAAAGTAATGTAGGAGCGACCCAAGGAGAAGCGGGAGGTGGGTGGGCTGGAGGAGTACAAGAAAGGGAAGACCAGGTCACTGCAGGCCTCACCGAAGGCCTCAGTGCCACACCCAGAACAGGCTTGCTGGCCTAGACGTCCTGGGGGATACTCAGTATTACCAGGAAAAGATAAGAGTTCTGTTAGCTGGGCGGTGGTGGCGCACGCCTTTAATCCCAGCACTCGGGAGGCAGAGGCAGGCGGATTTCTGAGTTCAAGGCCAGCCTGGTCTACAGAGTGAGTTTCAGGACAGCCAGGACTACACAGAGAAACCCTGTCTTGAAAAACAACACCTCGGTTGGAGGAGGGAAGATCAAGGGCAGTTCTTTTAGGGCATCTTCCATCTACCCATCTACCCCTGGGAAGGGGCCTGTGCAGTCCAGCCCCTTCAGTCAGGCTCACAGTGAGAGACAATTGGACTGACAACACTCTCAGGAGAGCCTTGGAATCTCAGAGGCTGACAGAGGAGCCTTTAAGCCTCTGTTCTTCCTCTCCACTGCAGACTAAAGGGAATGTATCTAGTCAAACCTTTGAGAGTACGCAGTACTTAAGGGAGTTCTCTAAACAGTGCATTGTCGCACAGCCTGGGTAAGGCAGTAGGGAGTGTACCAGGACGCCCTGTGGTGGGTGATGTGGGAGATCCTATGGACTTTTTCCCAGATTCATGCTCCACTCTCTGATCCTGGCACTCTGGTATAGCAAGTGCTCACCACAGCCAACAGGAGGCCGAACTCTTTGGGAAATCTGCTGCTTGGGGTGAGGGCTGGTCATCTGCTTCGACCACATGCCTGGTTTCTGTTTCTCATTGCAGACCCTGAGCCGGAGCCATGAGCAGAAAGCTAGACTCTGCATGGTAGAGCAGCAATGAGAAGCACCTAGAAGCTTCTAGTGTACTTTATAGTCCAAGGAGAGCCACTCCCAGAAATCTGATAATGGGAGCTCTTGGTTCCTTACTAGATGGTTGACCATGTCTTGTTACTTGTAGTCCAATGGGAGATCCTGGTTCTTTGAGAGACAGTAGACAGTGTCCTGTTACTTATAGCCCAAAACTGTGTGTGTGTGTGTGTGTGTGTGTGTGTGTGTGTGTGTGTGTGTGAGAGAGAGAGAGAGAGAGAGAGAGAGAGAGAGAGAGAGAGAGAGAGAGAACCCAGAGTCATGAAGCATTAAGCTAAAGCCCTAGTCCCCAAAATGTTTGATTCTACTAAACTGAGTTATTAACTTTGTGAGTTAGTTTTGACTATCAATTTGCCATAATTCAGAATAACCTAGAAGAAAAACATCTCAGTGAGGAATTGTCTGGATTTGGTTGGCCTGTTGTCTGCGGTTGGAAGCTTTACCCTGAACATGAGCTGCAAGCACTATTTCACGGTCTGGGGTCTTCTCTGAATGATAGCGGAGAGCAGCTGAACACACTGGGCAGGCATCCACACAAAAACTCTGTTTTGTACAGTGGATGTGACTAACTGCTTCAAGTTCCTGACACCCTGATGCCCCTACACTGGTGAAGAGCAACCTGGAATTGAGCCAAATAAACTCTTTCCCCTGAAGTTTGTCATCTTAGAGTGTTTTATCACACCAACAGAATGAACTAGAAGAAACTTGGAATCAGAGTGGAACTTCAGCAGAAGCCCGAGCGTAGCCAGCATGTGACCCACTGGGGTCATCAAAATAGGTTTCCCTCCTTGGTAGGACTATAGTCTGCTGCATGAGGACTTAAGTGGCTGGTTGCTATAACAAAATGTGGCAGGTCATGTGGTTCTGACAAGAGATGTTCCTGTCTCAGCGTTCTGTAGCCTCAGAAGACTGAGAAGTCTAAGGTCACAGTGCCAGTAGACTGAAATCAGACAGAGTGCTTCTTAGTTGATGGCTGTTCTGCTTATTCTTATGTGGAAGAGACTCATTCACGCCCCTGCACCCCTTTTCTTTTCTTTTCTTTTTTTTTTTTTTTTCCTCTCTCCTTAAAAGGACACTGGTCCCATCATGTTGACTCTACCTTTAAGACATGACCAGCCTTCTTCTTCTTCTTCTTCTTCTTCTTTTTTTTTTTTTTTTTTTGATGACCAGCCTTCTTACTCAAAGGCCCTCTTTCCTAATACCACCACACAAGGTGGTAGGGCCTCAATGTTTAAACTTAGGGAGACTTAGTCTGGTCCATAGCCATTTGGGAGAGCACTTGGGTCCATTCATGAGGTCATTGTAGAGAGCAGATGGGCCCCAGAAGCCAAGTGCTTAGTGTCATCAATTGGGCAGACACTGGGCTCTATCAGTATCTTCCAGGAACATGCCCAGTACCTGCTCTACCACCCAGCTGCACCCTCACTCAGGATGTTAGTTTCTGCCCTGAAAGAATGGCACGGTACTGGAATACAATCTGGGGAGGAAGAGAATCAGGTACCCTGGGGGCTGATGGGCAGGGTCAGCCCCCCCCCCAAACTCCATCCCTTCCAGGTTAAGTTCTACCCATACAGTAGGCTCATGGGGGAGGCGAGGGTGTGTGTATGTCAGTTTCAGCTCTTTCTGCTGGCCCTTCAGTCTAAGGACAGACCCTGGGGGTGGGGGGTGGCATTATTCTTGCCAGTAATTCTCTCAGGAAGTCACCCTGAGGACACTACTAGGCAGGTGAGCGAGGTTGGCTGCCCAGAGAGGCTCTCAGATCCTATCTACTGGGGGAACCCTGGTGAGTAGCCACTAGCAGGGGTCAAGAAATACCCTTGGTCTTCCTAGGGGGTAACCAAGGGGACCCAAACCATAGTCCGGGGTGCAGCTGGTCCTAGTTGGATGACCTTGACCATCTGATGGCACCATCCTGAACCAGCACGTTGTCCTCTGTTTGGCTGTCACAAGATGGGACATGCCTCTCATCCTTTGATGTCAGGAGGGACTCCTCTGCCTGTTGCAGGGTCGGCCGTTGTGGAGGGAGGTTTTCCAGTCCAAACAGACATTAGGACACCATAGTCCCAGCCAATGTTACAACTACAGGCTCCTGAGACACTTCCCAGTTTAGCCATTTCCAAATCCACAGCAAGTAAGGAGCTAGTGATTCTTGTGATCTCAAGGCACTGGTTCCTGGGAGTTTTTGTTAGGCAGTGATACAGGCGTGTAATTAACAGCAGCAGTCACTGTGTGTAAGGTAGCATGGGGTGGAGGAAAGAGCCACAGATGAGAGATAGTTCCTGTCCGCAGATAGTGGGGATTATTGACACTTCTTTTTGTTTTGTTTTGTTTTTGTTTTTTTTTTTCAAGACAGGGTTTCTCTGTGTAGCCCTGGCTGTCCTGGAACTCACTTTGTAGACCAGGCTGGCCTCGAACTCAGAAATCTGCCTGCCTCTGCCTCCCAAGTGCTGGGATTAAAGGCGTACGCCACCACCGCCCAGCTGACACTTCTTAACTCTCTTGAGTTTTACATGTATTTCAAATTAAATAAGGCTATGAAAAGGATGTAATTTGAGAGAGCTCTCTTATTCCCCTGACCCAAGGGAGGGCCAGTGCAGGGCTTAGCTCTTCTTCATCTCCTCAGGCCAGTGGCTCTGAGACCTCATCTCCTCTCTTCAGGTCCTTGGCAGAGATAATAACTGGTTGCTTGAAGTCACTTCCTGTTGCTTTCCAGTTACCTGAAACTCAATTAAATCTGATATCTGATGGTTTCCGGCTCTCTTCCCCTTTTCTAGCTGGGGCAGCTTGTACTTTCCCTTGTACTTAGCTTATCAATGGCCAGTGATTATGCAGCTCGCTGTTTACATATGAAAGAAGCTTCGAACCTCCAGACCTAACCGAAAGCTTGAAAGCTTGTTACCAGCTGCCAGAGAGTCAACCTCAACTAGTACTGTAGTTTGGAAATATATTAAAGAAGCTTATTTCGTGATAAAATCAGGCCTGATAGCTGCTAAGTCCCCCAAGGTCCTGTGCCCCTTGCTGCACGATCCCTGGAGGACCTGAAGGATGGAGTTGTCTAATCCCCATGCTAGCAGGTAAGATGCCTTGCCCAGGCTGCAAGAGCTCAGCAGCTCACAACCATTCCCCAGGCTGAGTCTACAGGACCAGAAAAGGCCCGCAGCTTCTCACTTCTGCTCTAACAAGGACAACTGCTCTGTTTGTGTCTGCCCAGCTGAACTGGTCACTAGAACGAGGTGCACAGTCCTAAGTGCCATTGCAAGGATCAAGGGACAGAGCCTGCAGCAATCCAAGGGTCCTCTAAGAATAGGGTTGCTCATCAGATAGGATCTTCAAAGAGTGCCAGGTATTCTGTTCGAGGATACACATTCACATCAGGTAACCAGTTTCTTTAAGATTGGAAGTGGAGGTTCCATGATGAGGAAGGGACTCTAGATACAGTGTAGGCTTTGGTTCTTGTTGTGTGTAGCTTCCCAGAAGTCTCTTCTCTGGCCAGTTTTCTCACCCAGTGAGCTGGGAGGGAGAACACTCTCCTTGTGTGTCAGAACGGCACCTGTGCTGGGCTCACTACTGTTGACCTCGGGCCTGGCAAGAATTGGAGTCAAAAGCATGAACTGCAGCAATGGACCCTGGGCACCCACCCAAGGGGGAGAATTACATGTCATGAATGTCAGATGACCCAGGCGTGGGAGAGGAGGGGACACACACACAAGAAGGAAGCATTGTCACTGAGACCAAGCTCCTTTAGATGGTGACTAAAAGGGTGTGTGTGTGGGTGGGCGGGGGTATTGATGTCAGTGCCAGGCTTGGGAGTGGGGGCCATCTGCTCATCCGCAATGGAGCCAAGTCATCTTGAATGCTCCTGTCACACTAAGGCAGACACTCTCAGTGTCACCCAGTCTGAGACCGATGGCAGCTCAGCCTCAGAAGCACTTCTGGTTTTAATCGCTGTCCATGTAAATGCACACCAGATGTAAAGTCAGCTTTCATCAGGAAAACTCGATGAGTTATTTTGCACTCTGCGAGGCAGAGAGGCAGAACATGACATGAGAACAGCTTTCTATCGGCTCCCTGGGGAGTCACAGCTCAGCTTGGTCCCTCTTTACATGTCAACCTGTTAGCCAATGAGACTAGGTTGGCTACAGGTTCCTCTCCCAACAATTAGTTCTGAAATGGATAGATTTGGGGGTGGCAACACCTTTGGAGTCCTCAGTGGGCAATTCTTTAGTATCATGGGAAGTAACTTCAATGAGCGGCAGAGGAAGGGAGATGCTCTGGGACACTCCACAGCTAATGAACGAGCCCCAGGCACAGCGTGGTGGCTGAGGTGCCAGTCACAGGTGTTATGACAGTCCTGGCTAGTCCAGTCACCTCTGCTCCAGGTTACTAAGTAGAGAGAGAAAAAGAAAAAAAGGGGGGGGGAGAGAGAG
>NC_034590.1:35912060-35914939 GCF_900095145.1 Mus pahari | reverse complement strand
AGTCAGTGGTGATGCATGCCTTTAAACCCAACACCCAGGAGGCAGAGGCATCTATCTCTGTGAGTTCTAGGCCAGCCTTGTCCACAGAGAGTTCCAGGACAGCCCGGGCTACACAGTGAAACCCTGTCTTGAAAACCCAAACTATACCACCACCACTCCAAATAAGAGAAATAAAAATGAAATAAAAAGAGATCATGCTTAAAATATGGAGAAGGTTTTTATTGTAGATATAAGGGAGTCGGCAGAGATATAAGGGAAGTGTATAGGCTGAACATGGCCTACAGATTAAACCTGACCATGAGAGGGGAGAGTAGGAGGGAGATCAGGAGAGAAGCCGCAGATCAAGAGAGGTGTCCCAGGCCAAGAGACCAAAGTGGCTGAGTTCCACAGGGATCAGGTTGGGGGTTCAAGTAACCTGGGAGGAGCCACAGGTACTGAGGGACGCAGGGAGAGCTGGGCAGTGCTGGCTTTGATATATGTCAATAAGCAAGCCAGCCATTTGTCCAGGGTTTCTGAGACCTAACAGTTACATATCATGAGCCAATGAAGATAGTTCCTGGGTACAAAGTGGCAAAGATGGTGCTGAGTGCGGGCGTCTTGCATTTTGACCAAAGAACACTCAATAGTATGAAGTACAACCCTTACTCCTGAAGCCAGTCTCATTTCACACACTTTCGTTGCTTTGCTTCCTTGTTCCCATTAAGGTAGGCTAATTAAAGATCCCCTCCCCCCCAAAAAAAACTATGGATCAAACACAGTGACAGTCCAAGAGGCCCAGATCCCCCCTAAGTCTAAGGATGGAGAGGAGGAACGGGGAGCCCAGAGGCCGCTAGGGTTTGCCTACGGAATCCATCCCTAAGTCATGGGGGGGGGGGGTTTAAGGTTCTATCCCTAGCATGGTGGTAACGGGAAAGGGAGACATGCTAATGCAGTTTTAAAAAGTTGTTTTCAGTTGGCGGCTGGCAATGCAGGTGTGGCAGTGGCCAACATGAGGGCATGCAGTGTGCATAGGGTAGATGCTTCTTCTAACAGAATAGTCTCACAACTCACACAGCATGGGGTAGGTATGCATCCTCGCCACCGCCACCGCTTAAGGAACTGCTCAGGGTCTTAAGATGAACCATGTGCCGGGTGTGGTGGCGCATGCCTTTAATCACAGCACTCGTGAGGCAGAGGCAGGCGGATTTCTGAGTTCGAGGCCAGCCTGGTCTACAAAGTGAGTTCTAGGACAGCCAGGGCTACACAGAGAAACCCTGTCTCNAAGTGAGTTCTAGGACAGCCAGGGCTACACAGAGAAACCCTGTCTCAAAAAAACAAAAAAACAAAAAACAAAAAAAGGTGAACCATGCATTCTCCTCTTACAGTAGGGCCACTGTTTTCTGCTTTGTGCTCTGGGTCAACAAAGACTAAAACCAAACTGCCTGGGTGGGCTTCCGGATTGAGGTACTGGCCCGGTTGGCTCAGGTAGGAATCTGCTGTTGGAAATTATGGGCTGAAGTCTCTTTTCTAGGCAGCTGTGAGCCAGAGCCACTTTTCAGAACCAGAAGGCCACCCTCATTCCCTGTTGTGAGCAACTCAACTTCTTGGCCTAGGAGCTTTCTCACTTCTCCATTGCTGTCAGGCTTCCGGTCTCTTCACCTCCCAGCCTGTGACCTCCCTGACCTCTAGTCTCAAACTTGTGTCTGAAGTCCATTCAGGGCTTTCGGTTTCTGACCCCTGCCTTGCGACCTTTAGTCTCTTAGGCCTCCATTTTTAACCCCCTTGACTGGTAGGTTCTCTGAGGAAGACCCCCCTCCCCCACAGTCCTCCAACCCCCACCTCACCCCATCCCCAGTCCTTTGACCTCAGGATCCAGATTGAATAAGCTCAGGTGACAAGCTGGTTCACATCCTCTCATGTTATCTCCTTAGCCTAACCGCCACTGATTAGGGACATCAATTACATCTCAAAAGCAGGAAAACACTGGACCCACCACAGTGGGTGCTGGCTTCTAGAGTACGCAGCACTGCTACTTCCGGTTCTCAGTTCAGGGTGTTGTCTGTTGATTTCTCTTTCGGCAGATGTGGGTGTGGCTCTTTTTCCTTCTGCTCATTCCCAAGCACACACCTTACTGTCCTTGGAGAAACCGATTAGATTAGGATGCCTTTGCTCATTACCACCTTAGTGGAGACACTTCCGTGGAAGCTAAATTTTCCATCTGTTGCGTTTGCTAATTATTTCAAAACCCCAAAGTTTCTGCCAATGTTTGCAGTCTTCTCAAGTTAGGTCAGTGCCCCTGGAAACCATGGGTACTTTCCTGCCTTCAGAGCCACTGTGACCTTTTCCTAAGGGAGGATGCTGTTCCAGCCTATCCAGGGTGGGGTTATAAAATACCATAGCCAGAACTGGAGGGATAGTTTGAGGGTAAGATTTTGCAGAGGACTAGGGTTTGGCATCCAGCACCAATATGCTGGCTCACAACTCCAATTCCAGGGGATTGGATGGCCTCTTCTAGTCACCTCAGGTTCCAGGCACATACATGGTATATCTAAAATAAAAATAAATAAATCTTTTACACCACACACACACACACACACACACACACTACCATATTCTGTAAAAGATACAGGCAGTGGATATCTATTTCTCACACTTTCGAACTATGGGAAGTCTAAGATCCAGACACTGGAAGATTCCATGTCAGGTAAGGACCTGACTACTGGAGTACTTTTGGCTATATTCTTGTATAATCTCACATGGTGTGTGCGAGAGCATGTGTGTGCTGTGTGCTTCCTCTATAGTCTCTTTCTTGTTGGTTCAGACATGACTTTGCTCTGTAGCCCACGTTGGCTATAAACTCATTTTGGTTTTGTTGTTTTTTTGAGACAGGGTTTCTCTGT
>NC_034590.1:35884400-35911990 GCF_900095145.1 Mus pahari | reverse complement strand
CCTGCCTCTGCCTCCCGAGTGCTGGGATTACAGGCGTGTGCCACCACGCCCGGCTTCAAGGCCAAATCTTTTAAAACTAGACAATTCCGAAAGGCTAAGGTCAAACCCCAGCCAATGGTCCCTTGCAAGGCTGGGACTCAAAATAACCCTTGCTTTAAGCTTATGCCAATAGGAAGCTTTTGCTCATAGGCTTGAGGGAACTGTTCAGTCCCCAGAAGGACATAGTCCCCAATGTCCACTTCATGAGAGGCTGAGGAACATAGCAACAAAGGAGAAACCTTGGGAGTAGGGCAAGAGTTACTGAAGGAAGACTTTCCCCTCATGGGGAGGGCAATATTTGCCCTACCAACCTGCAAGGTCATTATGGGTACTACAGGCTGTCTGCCCATCCCCAGGCTGTCTGCCCGACCCCAGGCTGTCTGCCCATCCCCAGGCTGTCTGCGCATCCCCAGGCTGTCTGCCCGACCCCAGGCAGTCTGCCTGTCCCCCACATTGTGCTGTGTCGTGGTGATACTTTGTCCCTATATATTGCTGTACACTGACAGTGATAGACAGGGGAGTGTGAGCTCTTTCATTGTTGCTATAACCAAATGCCAGAGGCTGTTCTTTCATGAAGAACATGTATTTAATTTACACTTTTGAAAGTCCAAGATTGTGTGGTCCCATGAGTTTGGGCACTGATAAAGATGCTCACTGCTCTGTCTCAATGTAGTAGAAAAGAGAACTTGGAGTCATCTGAAATTTAGGTTCAGTCTTCTTCTAAAAACCAATTTTGTTTGTTTGTATTTCTAAAGAGATGTATTTGTTTTATTTGTGTATGTGTTTCCCCTGTATGTATGTTCGTGCACTAAGTGCATGCCTACAGCCCTTGGAGGTTAAAAGGGGGGGGGAGGGTCATATCCCATGCAACTGGAGCTATGGATGGTGGTGAGCTACCATGTGGTGGTTGGGAAGGGAAACTGAGTCTTCTGCAGTAGCAACACTTAACCACGACACCATCCATCTCTCTAGCCCCGTAACAACCCATTTTTGTCGGCACTCCCACCTTCCCAGAAACTAGCATTCATGCCTTTTGAGGTTGGTGCTCTCAATGACCCTCCTTCCCTACCCTACGTAGGCCCTACCTGCTAAAGGTTCCACCATCTCTGAATATCACCTAAATACAGTGACGGCTGTGGGTACTGACAATTTACTTTTAGGTTACAAGCCTCTAGACCAAAAGGATCCATATGGGCTCTATGAGAATCAGAACATCCTAAAGAAGTTCTGGGCTTTAACGTGGATGCCACACAATGTGTTTCAGTGAATTCCTTCCATTCTTTCTGCCTATAGATCCAGATTTAAAAGGCACTTGAGATTAGGTCAGGCCACCCAGAGAGTAGAAGATGTATTTTGTGCAGGGAGAGGGGGTACATAACATTGCAAGGTTAACCTTCTCCCTTCCCCTCTGCCATGGCAACCAGCACACTGCAGAAAGAGGCTGTTCCATCCACCTGCTGATTGCAGGCACCTCATGATGGATGTGCAGTGTGCCAGAAACAAAGATCTGCAGCACAGCCAGCCCTTTCTAACTGATGGAGGATGCTGTCACTCCAGGCTCTTGAGCAAGCATCAGGGCAGCTCTTGGCTGGAACTTCCTCATCCTTCTATCCTGTGTCCAGTACTCTGTATCTTGTCCTCTTCAGTTGGTGACTCATGAGCTCAGGTAGCTCCTATCATGAAAAAGATACAGTTCCCCCACAAAGGGAGGGGAACTTTTGTTTTGTTTTGTCTGCTTTTGATTTTTTTAAGACAGGTTTTCTCTGTGTTGCCCTGGCTGTCCTGGAACTTGATCTGTAGACCAGACTGGCCTCAAACTCACAGAAATCTGCCTGCCTCTACTTCCTAAATGCTGGGATTAAAGGCATGGGTCACCACTCCTGACCCAAAGACTGTTTTGGAGGCTTGGGGGTGGATGGGTTTCCAGACAGGGTTTCTCTGTATTGCCCTGGCTGTCCTGGAACTCACTCTGTAGACCAGGCTGGCCTTGAACTCAGAAATCTGCCTGCCTCTGCTCCCCCCCACCCCCCAAGTGCTGGGATTAAAGGTGTGCGCCACCACTGCCAGGCTGGGAAGGGAACTTTTTGAAACCTCTTGCATCTAAAAATGCAGTCAGGCTGTGTAGCAAAGTTTCTGTCAGATAGACAGCACACATCACCATGATCCCCAAAGGGAATCCCTAGTAGATTCCTATCACCTCCAATATGCCAAGCATGGCAATGTTCACAGGGAAATGAATTACTTACAAGGGGTATTGGTACAAACAAACCTACTGTTCTGCTGGTCATCCAAAAGCATAGGAAGGCACATCCGATAACTGTTACTCTTACAGTTTGGTGTAGTTCCTACTTAAAGATCATTGTAAAATAGTGTGTTAGGTTTTTTTTAAAGCAGGAAATGGTTACTCTGGCTTACAGTTTTAGAGATTTCAGTCCGGGACCAATGGCAGCAGCGATCAAGGATGAACGTAAAAGAATGTCTAGGATCTCTATCTCCTCAAGGGCTTTACCATAACTCAATAGTATACATGGTAACACATTGCCTTTGTGGGTAGAGTTATCCAAATTATGGTGAAGAGTATTAATTCAAGCTTTCTGTGTTTCTTCACTATAAAGACACACCATACCCTTTGGGATTACCAACACACAACTCTCAGTCTTGCATGGGCACACTCTGCAGTGCTCCTGACATCTTACCTGTCCAAGGAGACACTTCCTACAATGTATTCATCCCTACTGATGGATACATTGTTTGGATCACTGTTTAGCTCCTTGACAGCTATGGTAGTTTTCCTCTAGCATCCCCAAATCTGTTTCTTTGCTCCTAGCAGCTACTCCAGCTGTGAGAAGCCCATTTGATTCTGACTCCAGTTTGTAAGTGAACTACAGTTAACACCAGGCCACCTTCCCTGATACTCAGACATTTCAAGAGTGGTAAGATACAGTGTGGGGATCTTCTCTCAGGCCCTTACTCTCCATGTCTGTCCCAACACATGTTCTCTGATTGTCAAGACTTCCCTTGGACTAATTAATTCATCAGTGATCTTTTTTTTTCTAGCCACCATGTCAGGGTTGCTATTAACTGACCAACGCACTTTCTGGTTGATTCTTTAATTTTCTTCTCTTTTTCCATTTTATGCTTTTGTGGATTCTTTCTGGTTAATGTTCTCTCTCAGTCTTTCCACTGAAGACTTTGTCATTTATATGCTTGTTACTTTGCTTTAATGCTTCAAGAACTCTTTCTTTTACTCCTAAATATTTCTTCACACATACGTTCCCTTTGCAGACTGTGGTATTCCTTTACACTTCCCTGTTGATATTACTGGCCACTTTGTTGATGTTTACTTCTCTCTATATGGCTTGTTTCCTACAACATAACAAAAATAAAACCAAACAAAAACCAACCCTATTGTGCCTTTGTATTCTCTGATGCAGGGTTTCCTGACATGTCAGCTCAGCTGCCCACTCTTATTTGCCTGGGAAGGACTGAGATGGATCAGAAGTTCTGTCAAGTGGCACCTTTCACTCTGGCCTTCTGTGTAGCATGCTAATTGGATACTTGAGCAGCTATGGATGTCAGAACGTGTTGATCATTCCCTGTGGCCTGGGTTTGCTCAGCCCAAAAGCCTCTTCTAGGCTCCTGGCTCCCTGTGCCATGGAATCCCTGAAAGGGGTGTGTAGGTATCAGTAGGCACATGCACACTACTGCCTCTGACGCTGGTGACTCAACTGTCTCCTTTAGAGACAGTCTCTCCCCAGGAAGAGGAAGGGGAAGGAAGCTGTGAGGCTACACAGAGCTGGCAGCCGACCTAAACATCTCTCAACAGACTCTAGTACAATCATTTATCATCATTCTTAGTTCCAGTCCCTTTCCCTTCCACGTCCAGTGTCACCAGTTGTGAACCTTGTGGGGAATCTTTCCTTCCTAGTTCAGGCTTTCATTTTCTTAGGTCTATGGGTACATTCCAGCTTTACTGGCTGCGGCTGCTCCTTCTCTTGTCCATGTGCTTGTCTTACAGTTGAGATTTCTATCTTATAGCTGAGGTTGTTTCAGAGTCTCCAAATGGAACAGCTACCACCTTCACACAAAAAACTTCACCCGTCATTAGTCCTCTTATGGTTCATTTGCTCCCACTTGGTCCACTCTGATCTGTTTTGTTCCGGTTTCTCCTCTTCTTTCCAGCTAAAAGGAAACATCCCTACTCTCACTTACCCATACTATTGTTGTCAAGCTCCTACTAGCACAGAAACATAGACCTAGAGCTAGGAGATATTCACTGGAGAGTAGAGCTGTACCCCTAGGATATTTCTATCTGGGTTTGGAACAAGAAAGGCCAAGTTTGAGACCCCAATCATTTTGTACTTGGTGAATGAACTGGTGAGAAACCACTCAAGGTAATGACTCTTGTATATAAAATCCAAAGGGGGAAACCCGTTGGGAGACCATCAGGAAGAAAGCTTGGATGCGGTCTGTCAGAAGGGTTCACTGACACAGGCTATCCTAGAAGCCTATAATGTAGGAGTCCAGTGAATATGTATGTCTCAGGAAGGTCCACCTCGTCTCAGTGTAGGCAGGGCCCAGGAGGATACCACCAAAAGGACTGCAGAATGCCCCTGGCTGCAGAGGGACAGGAAGGCATGCATGGCCTGAAAGGCAGTATAGAGGCCAGCTCTTTCCCAGTGAGATGACTGTCTGTGGCATGTGGTGGGAACAGAGGAGCACTCTGAGTCATCACTTGGTCAGGACACAGTCTCTTAAATGTCATCAACACAATCTGCTTGGAACAAAGATGACTACTTTCTGCCAAGTGGAGACCCTCCTACAGAGCCCTGATCCAGCTTCTCCACAAGACAGCAGCCCGAGTGAGGAAATTCAGGGTGTGTACTCACACTCGGGGTGTTCAAACGTTAACCTAAGTTTCACAACTGAAAATTCCAAATTGCTCAGTTTCCCCGGTTATCAGAAATCAAAGTCTTTTCTATTTTAGGCTCTCATTTAATTTGGGGAAGCACTTGAAATCAGAGTATGGTTCTTAATTTTCACCAGTGAGGTGACTGACCCTTCTTTAGCCCACTGGGGTCGACCAACCGGCAGTCGGTCTCCCTGACTTTGCAGCTGACTTATTTATGAAAAGCAGAGGCTGCTGATCCTATCCTCACAGGTCAGAGGCCAGTTGTGGCCAGAGTCTTGAGTGTGTTAAGATTGGTTCAAAGGCAGTTGGAAGCTATGGTCTCTCTGATGATGGCCTAGTGTTCAGAGAGAAAGAACATGAATGTGTGTCTAGACTTTAGAGCAAGGTGGCCTAGTTGGAAGGCCCCCCGGCAGGACGCAGCGGAGCATTTCCTTCAGAGGCCCAGACAGTGGATGGGTGGGGCGCTCTGGGCGGGGTCCTCGCAGCTGGTGGTGTTTGAAGCCTCCACGACCGCGGTGGGAGAGGGGCGGCCTGGAGAAGTTGGCAGCAGGCCTGGGGCAGGAAGGGGGAGGAAGGGGCCCCGCGTTCCCTGAACAGCCGCGACCGCAGCCCCAGCACGTAGCTCACTCCCTCGGCACTGGCAGTGGTGGGTCCTACATCAGCCAGGTTAACATAGGCTCAAGGGCAGTTCGGCCGCGCGGGGGCGGGGCGGCCCCAGTGGTGACAAGGCTCCGGCCAAGGTTGCGTCGAGAACCGGAGCTCAGTAGGAGCAGGGTGAGGAGGTGGCTGGAGATGGGCAATGCAAGCCCGGCCACCAGAGACCTCCGCTGCGGTGGGGTGAGGCTCGGTAATGTCCCGCCCATAGGCTCGGTCGGCCGCTTAGGTCCCGCTGGGACCGATAAGCCACCTTCCCCGCACTCCCGGCGGGCGGAGCGACCACCGGGTGCCTTCCCCAGCGTTGCCATCCTCGTGCCACCCACTGCTGCCTGATCACAAAAGCCCTGGCATGGAAAGGGCCGGCGGGGTTCCCGCTGCGGGAGGCACGCGCCCCAGCCCTGCGCCGCTACTCAGCGGCCCGCCACCCTCGGACGTCATGCGTCTGCGCGCCGCGCGCCCCGCTCCGATTTCCGCCCCTCCTCTTGCAGGCCCAGGGGCACGCCCACTGGCGCGCGCAGGTCCCGGGGCCAGTAGAGCCCCTCTAGAGGCCCGGATTGGCTGCATAAAGTACTCAAGAGCCAATGGAGTTCGCGTCTACCACTGGCCACACCCCTCCCGAGGCGCGGGCGCGCGACCGCACCGGAGGGACGGGGCGCGCTCCAGGCTCCCCGCCCCCTTCGTGCGCGCTGCTCCCTGCGGCCGCTGCCGCCTGTAACCTGCGCCGCCAGGATGTGGCTGGGGGCTGACGTCGGGTCCAGATGTGGCCCCGGCCCCGCCCACCCCCGGGGCCGGTCCGCCCACACCGAGCCGCGGCGCGCACGGAGGCTGTCCCGCCTGCCACAATGCGCGGTGGAACTGCGACCACAACTTGCAGGGGTCGTGTCTAACGTCGCCTCCGCTCGACGTCCCTAAGACAGGCCGCCTCTGACGCCGCACGCGGACCCTCCTCACTGGAGCCCCCCATGCGCTCAACCTCCAGTGCCCGACCAGGCGGACGCGGAGCCGCGCGGGTGACGGCAGAAGCGGCTACGCGCCCAGCCTAGCCCAGCCCAGCCCAGCCGGAGAAGAGGGCGCGCCGCGCCCCCGCCCCCCGCCGCTCTCCGGAGGCCGTGGGTGCGGATGCGCCGCTGACGACTCCTGCGAGAGCACCGCGCGCCCGAGCCCGCAGCATGGCAGCCGCCGCCTATGTGGACCACTTTGCCGCCGAGTGCCTCGTGTCCATGTCCAGCCGCGCAGTCGTGCACGAGCCGCGGGAAGGACCTGAACCCCGGCCCGAGGGCGCGGCCGCCGCCGCCCCCACACTGCCCCGCGTTGACGAGCGCCGCGACGGCAAGGACAGCGCCTCGCTTTTCGTGGTGGCTCGGATCCTAGCGGACCTCAACCAGCAGGCACCGGCGCCCGCCCCCGCGGAACGCAGAGAAGGGGCCGCTGCGCGCAAGGCGAGGACCCCCTGCCGCCTGCCGCCCGCGCCCCCTGCGCCGCCACCCGGCCCAGAGCCCGCCTCCCCGGGACAAGCGGGCGCGCCGGCCGCGCCCCCCAGTCCCGCGTGGAGCGAGCCCGAGGCGGCATTGGAGCAGGAGCCGGGCCCCGCGGGGAGCGGCGAGCCTGGCCTCAGACAAAGGGGTCGCCGAGGCCGGAGCCGCGCGGACCTCGAGTCCCCGCAGAGGAAGCACAAGTGCCACTACGCGGGCTGCGAGAAAGTTTACGGGAAATCTTCGCACCTCAAGGCGCACCTGAGAACTCACACAGGTCAGTGGGGCGGCGGGGACGCCGCGAACGCGCGGACTAGGGACTGCTTGGGACCGGCCACGCCCCCAGAACTCCGGGCTCAGGGCAAGAGGGGACCGGGGCCGGGGGGCGGGGAGCCCTGAGCTGAGGGCGATCGCAGCCGCGCCCCTGTCCTGGCGCTCCGGCCTCGCGTGACGCTGGCCGTGGCGCTTGGAGCCGGCGCCCTCTCGGCGACCGCGCCCCCATCGGGCACGCCCCCTCGCGGGCTCTTGGGGCGGGGCCGCGGGGGTAGATGTCGTCATCCGGGCTGCGGGCGGCGCGGGCAGGTGCGCTGGAGGTGGTTTGGGGGGGGTGGGCGGCGCTCCCTTTTGGGGCGTAGGTGCTCGGGGAGCTGGAGTCTCGCCACCCCCCTTCCCAGGCCTCTCCGGGCGGGCTCTGGCGAGGGAGGGGCCGGCCGGGGCGGGCGAAGTTCACGCGGGGACAGAGCTCCCTTCAGCCACTCGGCACATTCTTCGTTCTCTTCTTCCTGTAATTTTTCCAGGGCTCTAAGGTTTAATTTGTCGCAACCCGACCCAGCGGCGGCGCTGGCCGACGCGGGGGGCGGTCCCAGTCCTCGCTCCCCACCCCGCGGCTCTTTGTGGGAGCCCCAGCCCATCCGGCCGGCGGGGGCGCGCCCGGCCGCAGGGGGCTGCGCTTGCTCTAGGAAGGCGCGCTCCGTTCACTGACTGCCCTTTCTGATCCAACTCCCATCCGCTCTAGGACTGTGTGTGCAGGCAGGTGGCACCTGTACCAGGGCGGCCGGTCTGAGCCTGAAACGGGGCGGCGTGGGGTCATTCGCCTCTGATTTCCGGGGACCGCTTCGCAGCGCGACTCTTGGTAGTTGAGGTCGAAGTCCGACTCCCCCCTCCCCTCCATTTTTGGTGTTAACACAAACATTTAGGGTTGGTTCGGGTTTTTTTTTTTCTTCCTTTTTTGAGCTCATAGAAACTCGTAACAGTTAACTCTCAAGTTCACAGCAAAAATACTTAATTCCGTTACTTTGTTACCAGGGTCTGTTCTTTTTTGTTGCTAACAGTTAAGTGGCGGACTGGGAAGCTCAAGACACGAAAGTCGTGGAGACTAGAGCTCAAGGCCCGTGTATTCGTAATGGAGCGAGCCCGAGCTCTAGGCCAGGGAGGTCTCAGAACTTTCTCTATAGAGGCCGGGGAAGGGGGGGGGGGTGTCTCAGCCCTTAGCTGTGGTCCCTCAAACCACGTGGCAGGTGATGGGATTGAGTGAAGACTGTCATCTCCCGGCTTTCAGAGTCGAAATTAATGGTGTGTGAGCCCAGAAGGTGGGTGGGGTTTGTGTAGGGTTCCCAGTTCTGCTCGGGAAAGCCGCTGCTGGGGTGGGTGTGGCCATGGGGGAGGAGCAGAGAGCTTGGTTCAGAACTTGATGGACCCAGAGTGCTGAGTTGGGGCGGGGGTGTTCGGCGAACTATCGGATTGAGAAATCTTGGTGCAGAATATTTCACCGCGGTTTCCCACTTGCAGCACCCGGTAGCGGATCTGGTGAAATGCAGAGGGCTTGCCTGAGGGGAGGGGCTGGATGTCGTGGGCGGGTTGGGTCCAAGATGTTTTTCCTTTTTGGCTCGCTCCTCCTTTCAGTCTCAGTTGGCGTTTAGAAAACGTTTGGGGGCGCTGGGGACCGCATCTTCCGTAATGGAAAGGGAGCCATTCTCTTCGGAGCGCCAGGAAACTCAGAGCAGGTAGAAGAGAATAGAGTCGGCCTTCTTTCTAGTGCCAATAGTGTGCTATTCGGTCTGTTTTAAGAGTAGGTAATCGGAGCCGCTCTCCATATGTGCCGAGAGAGGGAGGCTGCACCTCTGGGGTTGTAAGGTTCCAGGCCCTCTTGAGAGTGGGGTTAGGGAGGCCTGTACAAGTCTAGGCTGCATTTTATTTGGTACCCAGGTGAGTCTGATAATGAGAGTTGCCCATTTCAAATGCCTGCCCCTGGGTGGAGTCTGGTTCTGCCCCTAATCCGGGAAGCCCTGGGAAGCCATTGCTAGACCTTGCAGCGCTTAAGTAACTCATGTTCGTAAGAAACAGGGTGTTTCTTGGGCACGGAAGGGATAATCCAGCAAGGTGGTCCTAGGGAGTGACTTAATCTTCTCCGGACTTCCGAGTAGGCTCTGGCTCTGGGGCGGTTTGGTTAGTGGATCATAATAGGGCAGTGGCTGACTGAGGCCTTGCCACACATCTGCTCCACCTGAATACCCCCCTCGAGAATAATAGTGGCAGGAGTGATTATTATCACCGCTTTAGCTAAAGGTAGCCGGCAACTTTCCCAAGCCTCGCTGTGGTTTGGTGGCTTGTGCCTGGCCACCTGGAAAGCTGGGATGTTTAGTGCCTTTCGGAAGGCCAAGGGTCCCTAGTTAGGGCTTTCCTCTGGTATGGATGTCCTCTGCAAAGAGCTGCCCCTCCTGCTTAGCTGCAAGGTAATGACCCCTCCCTCCCTAGTAGTCCGGTAGACCATTGCTTACATTTCTGTAGTCAGTGTTGGAGCGAATGGATAGAACAAAGAAACACAACAACCCACGCCACTTGCTTATTTTATTGGAACCTCTCAGCCCATATTTGGGGAGTTTGGTGACCTTACTTTTGGAGGAGCACGTTGCTTTGAAGGCTGGGGGATTGGAGGTGGAAATGTGAGAATTTTAAGAAGGCCTATTCCTTTGAGCAGCAAACTCCCCCAGCCCACCTCAATCCGGACAGCCGCGCATGGCCCGTAGACCTGCAGTGGAATGGTGGTGGGTCACTCAGTTTTCAGAGACCCTGAACAGATTCCGCCTCTCTCCTAATTCCCGTGAAGAATTGTTTTCAAAGCTGTTTTGTGCTGCTATCCTTCCAGCACCTAGAACCGAAATATTTCCTTGTCTGCTGCCTGGGCTTGGTGTAGGCTTCGTCTCTCCCCGCAGCCAGGAGTGAGGTTTGTGGGCGCCTGCTCTTGTTTGGGACGGGGGTGGGGTGGGAGGTAGAATGAGATTACCTTTGGCAGTTTCCTGCATTCATTTCCAAGGGCTAGCCTGTACATTTATCCTTCCCCCGCTAAGCAGGAATTTGATTCTTCCTGGGATTCTCGGGCCACGTATTTGAGCCTCCACTTCCCAGTGTGCACACTGACCTCAGAGCCTCATTTCAGAGACACCGCTGGCTCTGTACTCTCTGACGTAGCTGCCCAGAAGGCAGTCTGTCTGAGCAGAGGATGGCTTGGCTAGGACTTCCTTGACCCAGGGCAGAGCCAAGCCCAAGAGCATGCTGTCCCAGTGACTTGTAGCCCTCTCTCAGCCGAACGGTGAGTGGTCTCTTCTGAACAAGTTGCACAGAAAACTGTCTCCCAGATGCTCATTGCTACCTGCGCTGTGCGTCTCTCCCTGGATTCCTCTGTGTATTCACATGTGTGCATACTCGTGCGGCCACATTGACATTTAAGACGTGCACGAGTGGGATCCTCTGCAGGGTTTGCTCCATGTGTTTACTTAAAGGAGACAGTACTGTCCTTTGTGGTGTGAGTCTTCTGGACCGGTCCTCGGGCCAGGCCCTGGCTTTTGTGACGTCCTGTCTCCCATTGAAAGGAAAGCACAGTTGTGCCACAGGCTTTGGTTCTTCTGTTTCTAGCTTGGTTTTTTTTTTCTTTCTTTCTTTCTTTTTTTTTAAAGATTTATTTATTTATTATATGTAAGTACACTGTAGCTGTCTTTAGACACTCCAGAAGATGGAGTCAGATCTCATTACGATGGTTGTGAGCCACCATGTGGTTGCTGGGATTTGAACTCAGGACCTCCAGAAGAACAGTCAGTGCTCTTAACCACTGAGCCATCTCATCAGCCCCCTCTAGCTTGTTTTTTGTTTGTTTGTTTGTTTTGTTTTGTTTGTTTTTTTTTCGAGAAAGGGTTTCTCTGTGTAGCCCTGGCTTTCCTTGTTTATTTTTTGAGACAGGGTTTCTCTGTGTAGTCCTGGCTGTCCTGGAACTCACTCTGTAGACCAGGCTGGCCTCGAACTCAGAGATCCACCTGTCTCTGCCTCCCAAGTGCTGTGCCACCGCTGCCGGGCCTGTTTCTAGCTTGTAGGTGACTGTCAGTGCAGAGGAGCTATTGATTCTGTAGAGATCTGGTGACATTACTCGCACTGTCTGTGAGCTGATTATAGTACTTGTGGGGCCTATTGGCCTGGAAGACAAGGAACCAGCTGCACTTCTTGGTCTTCTCTGGGTGGAGGGGGAGACCTGCTGTGTCACTGCTGTCTTTCAAAAGAGTTTTTTGTCTCTCGTTCTTCTTTTACCGCTGTAGAGCAACGTTTTGGACCAGGCTTACCCCCACACGCTCTGTGCCTGCTCTCCTGGCTTCTTTAGTTCTGGCTTCTCCAGGCCCTTGGAAGTGCTCACTCAGTGTTCGGCCCCTATGACAGTCAAGTGTGCTTCCCTGCACAGCGGCTACTTGCCTGACCAGGGGCTGGGATGTGCTGACAGGCAAGAGTAAGTCATAGACTAGAGGTCACTCCAGAAGAGCAAATGGACAAGGTGAATTAGATCCCAAAGCTGTTAAACGTGAGGAAGGAAACAAGCAGTTAAGATGTTCACATACACACTTGTGTATGTGTGTGCGTTTAAACCGTATACCCAGAGAAATCCGAGGAGTATCATGGGATGCACTTGGTGCTGTCTGTGGAGAGACAGCACATCATTTTTGTGGTTAGCAGTCCTGGGCCTGTATCAGACACCCTATATAATCCAACATTCTTCACAGAGATTTTTAGACAGCAGTGCATTAAAGTGTATACAGTTTATACTTTAAGAAGGCACTTTTTAATTGGTTCATGAGAACATCTAGATCAGTGGTTCTCAACCTTCCTACTGCCACAACCCTTTAACAACAGTTCCTCATGTTTGCGGTGACCTCCCCCCAACCACAAAATTATTTCCTTACTACTTCATAACTGTATTTTTGGTACTGTTATAAGTTGCAGTGTAAATATCTGATATGTAAGATATCTCCTGTGTGACCTGTGGGAGTCACAACCTGCAGCTTGAGAGCCGCTGATTTAGAATGATAGGGCTACGCTCTCAGCCACATCCCTAACACTGCAAACTACATGATTGGTGTTAAGCATCTATTTTTTTTTTCAGGAGGACCCTAGGATATAGGGTTTGTTTGTGTTTGCAGTGCTGGGGAATCAAACCTAAGTAGGCATGTGTCTTAGGGTCTTACTGCTGTGAACAGACACCAGGACAAAGGCAACCCTTTTTTTTTAAAAAAAAAAAATTAATGTATATGAGTATACTGTAGCTGTCTTCAGATGCACCAGAAGAGGACATCAGATCCCATTACAGATGGTTGTGAGCCACCATGTGGTTGCTGGGAATTGAACTGTGGACCTCTGGAAGAGTAGTCAGTGCTCTGAACCATTGAGCCATCTCTCCAGCCCCCAAGGCAACTCTTTATTTTTATTTTTTTCTTTTTTTTTTTTTTCTTTTTTATTTCTTTTAGGGCAACTCTTTATAAGGACAACATTTAATTGGAGCTGGCTTACAGGTTCACGAGTTCAGTCTATTGTCATCAAGGTCGGAACATGGCAGCATCCAGGCAGGCATGGTGCAGAAATTGCTGAGAGTTCTACATGTTCCTCTGAAGGCTGCTACCAGAATGCTCACTTCTAGGCAGTTTAGGACTAGGGTATAAAAGTCCACACCCAGTGACATACCTGCTCCAACTAGGCCACACCTAATAGTGCTGGGCAGAGCATATACAAACCATCACAGCATGCTAGTTAAGTATTCTATCATTGAGCTGCATCCCCAATACTTTCTTAGTTTATGTCAAGGCAAGATGTTCTGATGTGGCCAAGGGTGACATTCAGCTTTTGGTCAACCACCCGGGTAGCTGGGATTTCAGGAGGAGTATGCAACCATATCTGACAGAACTAGTGAAATAACTCATTTCAAATAAGGAAATTAAGGTTCAGGTGGGTTACAAAATGCACAGGCTGGAGAGATGCGTCTGGTTCAGAGCACTGACTGCTCTTTCAGAGGTGCTGAGTTCAATTCTCAGCAAACCACATGGTGGCTCACAACCATCTGTAATGGGATCCGATGCCCTCCTCTGCTGTGTCTGAAGACAGCTACAGTGTTCTCACATTTAAAAAAAAAAAATCTTTAAAAACAAATGCACACACTGCAGGTGAGGGTGCATCAAAGGTTTGCGCAGCACAAATGCTACTTACCATGCGCTCCTTGGACATTGCTCTTGGACCAGTGTGTGACACAGGTGAGCAAGGCACTCATCTCCCCCCACATTTGTATGATGGCTGCAAGTGCTTAGGAGTTGAGCAGTTGATACTGTGCTATGGTCTGCTCCTGTATTCCATCTCTTCCCTTCCCAGACTCTTTACATATGTGCTGTCTGTATCCAGTTTCTGTAAGAAGTCCCCAAATTCCCGCCCAGGATCCGTCTGGGCAGTACACCTTGTCCTTGTCTTCCTTGAGCCTAGAACAGTGTATCTTTTGGCCATTGGAGAAATTGACATTTAAAAGTTTATTTAGATATATTTAAGTGTCTGAGTGTTTTGCCTGCAGGTATGTTGTGTACCATGTGTGTGCCTGGTGTCTGAGGGGGTCAGAAGAGGGTACCGTATCCTTTGGAACTAGTTACTAGTTGTGAGCCATCATGTGTGTTCTGGGAACTGAACCCAGGTCTTCTGTAAGAGCAACAAGTGCCCTGAACCTCTGCATGGAAAAGATGTCAACTAGTTCCCTTGCTGGATCACACAGTTAAGATGGCACTTGTTGAGTTCCTATTGTACAGGGACTTAATAATAATAATAAGCCTGTGGCTGATGCTCTGAGACTGGCCACCTGCCTTGTGCTCATATCCCCGAGTTCCCCTGGTTGGTTTCTTGATCGTCTTCTAACATCCTTGACTGCACAAGTGTGGGAGGTTAGGGGTCTCCACTTTTGATGGCTTTTAAAGTCAACAGAGTATCCTGAAGGAACATTAGGCACCCCCCACCCCCACCCCCACCCCCAAGCAAATACACCAGATCATTACTCATAATGAAAGTGCTTCTGCCTGCATTTGTAGCCAGCTCAAAGGGTAATTGGTATCATTCTTGGCCAGACCGCCTGCCTGTAACGCTCACTTGGCTTGCCCTTGTGTCTGGATGGTTGTTATCACCAGCACCTATAAGGACCTGGTGAGACCCTGCCTACTTTCAAGGAAAAAAGAACCCTCCTGTGCCCACTGAGTCTGTGGGCTTTGTTTGCTTGCTTTTGTTTTACAGCTTTAAGTGGGGTTTTTCTCAAATCAGCTTCTCTTCAAAGTAGAAAGTAAAGGCTTGGTAGTTTAGAAATTAGCTGTGCCCTATGAGCAGGATTTGGGTGATAAAGCAGCTGCCACCCAGTCCCTAGACATAGAATGTAGAAGGATGCAGCCATTGTCATAGGCCAGTGTAATGGGGACCCGGACCTCAACTGTTGAGTCTTCCTAGCAGGAATAGATTGGGTATAAGGTGCTTGTTGAAAGCCAGAATAATGACCATTCACTCAAAGCTCTGCCTTTATTCCTTGAATGTTTGTCTGTATACATGTAAACAAACCCACATACATGTACACATGTTGTGAAAATGTGAATGATGAACGTTCCCATACTCTCTGCCATTTGAATACTTGGTCTCTAGTAGTTAGTGCCATTTGGAGCCGCTTAGGGGGTGTGGCCTGGCTGGGGAAGTACTGGGGGCGGGCCTGGAGAGTTTAGACCCGGCACCATTTTGAGTTTGCTTTCTTGGCTTCCTGTTTGTGGTTTGAGGTGTGACTCCTCAGCGCTCAGCTTCTAGCTTCAGCCACCCTGCCTTCTACCCTCTGCCCCCACCACTATGGAATCTAATCCTCTGGAAATATAAACCCAAAACAAATTTCTTCTTCTAAAAGCTGCCTTGCTGTGGTGCTTTATTACAGTAGATACCCTAAGACACACATAAATGCAGTATCTGTGCCAGGCATTCAGAGCCGGCGTATGCTGGCTGTAAGAATACTCTGCCTTCTACTTCTGGGTTATATTTTGGGGTCCACCTACAGCCCCAACAACTGTGGATGAGCTTTTTTTCGGAGTCATGCTCTTGGTAGAGGTACAGGGTTTCCTTACTTGGAAATAGGGCTGTGTGGTAAAGAGGTGTCCATCTGCCCAATCTGTCCTCGTTTGATTCGATATTTTTCTTTTTCTTTGCCTAGATCCATCCATCATTCCATCCAGATGGGGTCTTGTTGTTTAGCCTGTCTGTCTCTGTCTCTGTCTGTCTGTCTGTTTGTCTAGATGGGATCTTGCTGTTTAACTAGCCTGTCTGTCTGTCTGTCTGTCTGTCTATCTATCTATCTATCTATCTATCTATCTATCTATCTATCTATCTATCTAGGGTCTCGCTAATTAGCTTGGGCTTGCCCTAAACTCAGACTTCTCCTGCGTGCTGTTATCTATCTGTGCCCAGCTCGCTCTCTCTGTGTGTGGCTAGCTGTTGTATCTTCTGTCCTTCCAGTATTACTCCTGAGGAAGGGCTGAGGAAGGCACTGTGTGGGTATTTGTGCTAGTGTGTGCACGTGTGTATGTATGCTATACATGCACATTTGGTGGAACATGGCATGGTATTATGGTCTAGTCAAGCCCCTCCTTTGTAGCTTTGCTACAAACAAACCAAACCAAGAACATGCTTCCAGAGAATTTTTCCCCCAGGGGGTGGGGGTGGGCATCTGTTTATTGTTCTCTTTTTTTTTTTTTTTTTAACACAAAAACACTTGCTAACCAGGAACTTGGCTACACTCCGTGGCCATTGGCCAGTCTGTCCCAAGGTGACCCGCTTAGAAAAGCCCTGAGGCTTGAAACCCTAGATTAAATGTCCTTGTACTCATGCCACAGGGGTGTGGGGGAGCAGGGCAGGCTTATCTTCTTGGAGCCAAACCCAGGGTGCATCATGGAAGAGCAAGACATAGGGACACAAATTAAAAGACGCTTATCAGGTCTCGGGTGTGTGGCTCAGTATAGGACACTTGTAGAGTAAGGCTCTGTTTGATCCCCAAGAAAAAAAAAGCCACTTGCCAAAGAGTCAGTGGCTCAGTGCCTTCCCTGGGTTCCTCTCTTGAAGGAACTTCTAAAGGTAGAGCCTTGTTGGCACTGGGTGGTCTCCTGTGGAAGTAAGTTTGACAGCAGCTAGAGACTTCACAGAGGGCTACCTTGCCCCAACCACGTTGACAGCACTCATCAAGTGGAGGCCTAAAACAGGGCCCCATATTTGCTTTTTGGAGAGCCAGTTAACATTTATGGGTATGTGGGCCTTCCCTGGTCTAGCTCTTTCCTTACAGTGAGGAGAACCTTTGAATACAGCAGCAATCCTCAGGTGTGTGGGACTGAGGGATCCTTGGGTTTCACGTGTGTGCTCCCAAGGCAGGTGAGCTCTTCTTATGGAGATCCTTGCTAGGGGAGGGTCCAGCCTTTGCAAGAAACAAGTCTTCTGGGACGTTCTCTAGGTTGCTGGTAGCTCTGGGGAATCCTAAAAGTCGTTTTCCAGCCACTCCGTATCAGGCCTGCAATAACAGCAGGAATGGCCTACTGCTGTGAATTCCTTCTTTGACCCCTATTGTTCTTAACTGTAAGAAAGAGAATGGGACAGGGAAATGGCTCACTTGTTAGAGTGCCTGCCACCCTAAGCAAGAGATCTGTGGCGGTAACCCCAACCCATCCTAGCTGGGGGTGGGGTGGGGGTGGGAGTGGAGACGAGAAGACCCCTGAAGATCATTGGCTGGTCAGCTTAGCTGAATCAATGAGAGTCTGTCCCAGAAATAAAAGTAAAGGGCTGGAGAGATGGCTCAGCGGTCAAGAGCACCGACTGTTCTTCCAGAGGTCCTAAGTTCAATGTGCCTCATAATCATCTGCAGTGAGATCTGAAGCCCTCTTCTGGTGTGTCTGAAGAGAGCAATGATGTACTCATATACATAAAATAGATAAATTAATTTTAAAAAAAGTGGAAAGAATCAGCCAGAGTCCACAACCTTGGGTCTCCCCAGATGCCCATGTGCACTGGCACCCCATGCATGCATGTGTGCGCGTACACACACACACACACACACACACACACACGCGCGCGCGCNCACACACACACACNCACNCNCNCNCNCACACACACACACGCACGCACACACACACACACACACACACACACACACACACACAGAAGACTAGGGAAGAGAATGAACAAAGGGAGCTTGCTTGACTTGGGAAGTAAGCAAGAGGCTTGTGAAGAAGTGCTAGGAAAGAGGATGTGGAGGAGACTTGTACCCACAGACCATACTCCTGGGTGTTGTTGGAGGGGCACTGAGGTGTGTGCTCACAAGATTGGCACCAGCAGTGAACCTTGGCTTCTTTCCAACCACAAGCCCCAGACTGTTTGAACAAGGCTGGTGAGCCTAAGTTAATTATGTAGTGGCGAGTCACATGAAGATGTGGTGACAGTAGCCTTAGCAGGCTCTCCATTGTCTTTTTTTTTTTCTCTCCTCAAGACAAGGTTTCTTTCTGTAGCCCTGGCTGTCCTGGAACTCAGTCTGTAGCCCAGGCTGGCCTCGAACTCAGAAATCCGCCTGCCTCTGCCTCCCGAGTGCTCCCACTGCCCGGCTGGAATATTTTTTTCCTTCATTGTCTTGACCCATACCTCTCTGCTCTCCTGGTTCTTGCACCCCACCCACCTGAGTGGTGATGGCACCTACGCTTCTCCCATGCTCCTCTCCTACCAGGTTTGCTGAATGACCTGCAACAGGCAGGTGGTCTTGAGGACCCTCAGATTGCCTCAGGTTCTCTGAGGCTCTCAGGAAGATTTTTCTCTGACCTGCTGTTTTCGACTATCAGCCCATGGCAGCACCTGGGGCACACAGGGACTTTGAACTGTCATCTTTTCCAGAGTGTCCTCCACCCCCAACCCCCTTTGCTACTTGGCCTGATACAACACACAGTGTGAGCCCTGGGCTTTGTGGAATGTCCATATGTCAAGGCTGTGTGCCCGCCAGGCTTCGTGGAGGGATGTGGCTCTCTGAAAGAGAGCAGTCAGGGTGTTACCCGCACTGGCATGGTTCTGCCATTTTAGCAATCAGAAAGCTGGTTTTCCCGAACTGCCAGGCCTACAAGACCAGGTTCATGCGGCCTGTCCCATGGATAGGCATTTTGCTTTGTCCAATTGTATCACTCTTAAGTTCACCCTCTAGCTTTTGAAAAACTTTAGCCTTTATTTTCCTGTCCCCATTCCATTACTAGAGATGGAATCCCAGGTTTTATGTATGCTAGGCAAGTACTTTTCCCACTCAGCCTCAGCTATTTTCCTCTGTCAGTAATCTTGTTAAGTTGCCTGGGCTGTGCTGGAACTTAGGGTTCTCCTGCCCCAGCCTCTCGAAGAGCTAGAATTACAGCTCTTCACTCCCACATCTGGCTCATGGCCTGAATTATGATCCAGTGTTTTGAACTCATCTGTCAAGTTACCGGTGGAGCTCAGCTTGGAAGAAAGAGTTTATGTGGGTGTGTATGGATGTGTGCACATAGACGAGCCATTCAGCCAGCACATAGGACAGTTGCTCCCTTGGATGGAAGCTAGCCATAAGCTGTCCTGTAGGTGTACAGGCTGTAGCAGGAGTGTTTGTTGCTGTGGTGCCACGAACCCTTCAGATATCCCGATGCCCTGCAAGAGCCTAGGAGGAGGGAGTAGTGTGCCGGGCCGTGGCTGTACAGATAGGGCTGTCCTCGGGATGTAGATAGAGAGGGACCCGTAGTTGAGCACGAGGGACTCTGCTCTCCATTCCTTCAGGCCTCCTCACAGACGTGGAGCCTGGATAGGTTCTGCGTGTGGGCATGGGCTGTCCAGCTGAGCCCAGTCTGGGCACATCCACCCTTAATTTCCTCCTTGTACTTTGGACCCAAGCTGGTTCTAACTTGCCTTCAGTGGTTTCCAACCCCTGAGGAACCCCAGGGCACAGGGGGCTGAAGGAAGGAGAATGTGGGAGCCTCTCCTTTGTGCTATAGGTAGCTATCTATGCAGGGGAGACGGCTGCGTAGCCATGAGGGAGGCTGCGGCTTCCTCCTTCCGCTCTCTGGGGACACCCTGGCACCTATCCTCTGTGGTGTTGGGGAGGAGGTGGCTTGGTTGGTTGTTCCTGGTCCCAGCCAGGGTCCTCCTACACAGCAGAACTGGAGGTAAACACTGAGTTGCCATGACAACCAAGCTGAGTCTGGGCTCTGAGTGTTCCTTGGCTGGAGAAGCTTTCATTGTCACAAGTTTCTAAGATGGGTTTCTATTTTGATTTTTTTTTTTTTTTTTTAATTAGCTAGTATGACTAAGATTGCAAAATGCCTGACCTGGTTCCCATAATTTCTTAATAAACATTTATATTCCTTTTATAGGAGGAACATTTCTGTGATTCATTGACTTTTTCTTTTAGGTTGGTGAGGCAGGGTGGGGGCAGCAGAGAGGGCACCCCACTGCCGACAGCTGGCACCGCGTAGGCTTCGGAGTGCTGGCTGAGGGCCAGAGGCTGGGAGCGCTTACGTAAACACCACACCAGGATTTATTGGCTTTGAGGCTGATTAAGTTCCATGGAAAATTTTGGGGAGCTGTTTCTCTTCTCGGATGCCCATAAGTGGAGCTTCCAGAGCCCGGGGGCCACCTACCTTCCTGCCCAGAGCCAGTCTTCCCGGAGGAGTCTAGGGTGTGAACTGGTTTTACACCTCAGCCATGCCAGTGAGGATTATGTTTGCTGTTAAACTCTTAACTGCTCATGCAGGCAGCCTGGCAGCCCGGGTCAACCGCACCTGGCCAGGCTCTCCTGCCCACATGCCAGGCTCTTGATGGGAGTGTCCCTGTGGGTATGGCCAACCCATGAGTAGACTCAGCAGCAGGTGCCCAGGGCCTCCCATTTTGCCAGGGTCTCTTTGGCTTTCTGTCGGTCACCTTACATATTCTTGCCCTGGTGAGTAAGCTGGGGAGCTCATTCATTCACTTTTCTGACCAGAAATGCTGGTCTAGGTAACCTGGAGGATGGTTTATCCACTGAGGCTCCCCTTACGGTTGTGCAGGGTCAGTCTCGAGGTTTATGCATGTCAAGGGGGCTGGATTGTTTTATGGGCTGTTTATTCTATCTTCAGTGTGGACCTGCCAGGAAAGCAACTCTCTGCAGTAAGTAGCTGTTAAGAGTTGCCACATGTGGCGGGCCCCCAACCCAGCACCAGAGGGATGCCCAGATTGGCTGTCGTGATTTCAGATTCAGGGCTGCCTTTGCCTCCCCTGTCTAAACATTCCAGCTCCGCCTGCTTTCACTAGGGAGCAGCAGCTGGCCTTCAGCAAGAGGCCTGGCCTAGCCTCTGAGTGTCCCCTGGCTGCCTGGTGTCCCCATCACTGAGAGTGCCTTCCCGTCCCACTCTGTGTAACTTAGACATGGTCCTCCTAATATGACCAAGGGTCATCTTTTCAAGGATGTTTGCAGAATTGAGTTTTGTTTGTTTGGTTTTTTTTTTGCAGAATTTATTTTATGGTGTTAAAAACCAACTAGAGTTTTTACCATTTTGTCGAGGGGTGGTGAAGACCCTAAAGCATGGACAGGAGACTTTTGTGTGTTGTCTATAAGGCCCAGTGGTGTTGCTGTTTCTGTCTCTGTCCCTGGCCAGCTGTGTGAGGTTTGACTTCATAGATGGTGTGCTTTAGCGCCCTTCTTTAAAAACCTCTCGGTGTTGCTTTTTTTTTTTTTTTTAAAGATCTTCTTATTTATTATATGTAAGTACACTGTAGCTGTCTTCAGACACTCCAGAAGAGGGCGTCAGGTCTCGTTACGGATGGTTATGAGCCATCATGTTGCTGGGATTTGAACTCTGGACCTTCGGAAGAGCAGTCTCACCCACTGAGCCATCTCACCAGCCCCCGGTGTTTCATTTTTTAAAAAGTTGCTTTTACATTTACCTGTTTGTGTGTGTGCATGCACACGTGCACATCCCACAGCACATACATGTATGTGGAGGTCAGAGAACAGCTTGGGGGAGTCAGTTCTCTCTACCATGTGGGTTCCAGAGATCAAACTCAGCTCACCACGCTTGGCGATGGGGGTCCTTACCCACTGTGCTATTTTGCTTTGAGGAATGGATTCTATTTGACAATACCTTATTGTGTAAACAAAGATAATATAGCTCATTAGTAAGGAGCCTTGGCCTTGAAGTACAAGCGGGCTGGACACCACCCTGAGTTTTCATCCTCAGTTCCAGTCTGTCTGGTCATGATGACCTCTGAAGAGCAGAAGAGAAAATGACTCAAACGTCCAAGAGGGTTTGTGCCTAGGCACCCTCTGGCACCCACCCACCCCCCCCCCCCCTGTGTGTGTGTGTGTGTGTGTGTGTGTGTGTGTGTGTGTAGCCTGAGCTAAATTTCATGTACTGAAGGGTTTTTTTTGTTTGTTTGTTTTTTTTTTTTGGCTTTTGGTGTTTTTGTTTGTTTTTCAAATCAGGGTTTCTGAATGTAACCAGCCATGGCTGTCCAGGACTCCCTTTGTAGACCTGGCTGGCCTTGAACTCACAGAAGTCTTCCTCTGTCTCCCAAGTGCTGGGAGACACCAGACCTGGTGATTTTTGGTTTTTCGAGATGGGGTTTTTCTGTATTGCCCTGGCTGTCCTGGAATTCACTTTGTAGACCAGGCTGGCCTTGAACTCAGAAATCTGCCTGCCTCTGCCTCCTGAGTGCTGGGATTAAAGGTGTGTGCCATCATGCCAGGCCCGGTGAAGTTTTTAATGCAGCTATTTTGTCTGTAAATTCACGGTGTGAGTGCAGTACCTTCCAAGGCCAAAAGAGGGCTTCAGATCCCCTTGAACTGGAGTTACAGACAGAGGTGAGCCACCGTATTGGTGCTGGGAACTGAACCTCCCTTATCTGTAAGAGCAGTTTGTGCTCTGAACTACTGAGCCGTCTCTTTAATAGCCCTGCGGTTCTGCTCTTGGGCGCCTCGATGGTTCTGCTGCTTGTCATGGCCCTAGATCCCCATGACCTTCTCTGAAGGACCTAACTACAGCAGTAAGAGCTGCAAGCTTCCATAAGCATCCTTGGATTGCTATGGAGACCTCTTTGCTAGTGTTAAGCTGTGTTCAGATTAGGGAGTGGCAGCCCCATCTCATTTGTTGCTAGGTAACCAAGACCTCCCAAGTTCAGTTAATTGTATTCAGTTGGACTAATTTATCAGGAGCAGATAATCTGAAACCTCAAGGTAAAAGGCTTGAATAAGGCTTGGTGGGCTGAAGGCCTGTAGCCCACACCAGGTCTGCAGCAATGCCAGTCTTGCAAAGTGTCTCCACCCAAAGAGAAACAGTCGCAAGTCCAGATGTGCTCTGGGCTATGCTTTCCAGAAGTCTTGAGCAAGGGTGTTAGCCTGTTCTACAGGGAAACTGGCACCCTCCAGGTGTCGTGGCCGGGTTTGTACCTTCACAGTCCGATGGCTCAGAAATACTGTTTGTAGACACATACCCAGTATTTCTGTGGACTCCTGGGGCAGGCCTGCTGTCAGTGCACGGACATGAGTGGCATAGGGAGCCTGTTAGGACACAGTAGACAGGCTGCTCTTTCTGACCTCCCTGGGCTGTTCTGGCTTCGGCAGGCATTCATCTTTTCAGAAGTAATTATGTTTGCCAGCTTCAGCCACCAACCCCCTCCCCCATGCTCCCCCACCCATGCTTTATTTTCTTTGGGGGGCAGCAACTCTATTTGCAAATGCAACAATTGTTTCCTAAAGGGAAGCCTGGAAGCATTTTTGAGGTTGGCTTCCCAGCTGTGAACCACCCTTTTTACCTCTTTCCTGTCTTCTCGGCATCTTCCCCTTAGTGTATTTGGCATGAAAACGCTTCCTGTGTGGTCTGAGGTGAACGTGTTGACTGATGATAAAGAAGAACATGGCTTGCCTTTCCCCTTGTGTCTGATTGCTCCAGAGGTATGATGCCTAAGAATGTTGCCGCTGTGGAGAGCCTGTTTGTTGGGGAACATGAAGTAGCCTTGACCTTCTGCCTGCCCAAGGCCCTGCTTAGAGAGCATGCTGCTGCCATGCATTTCCAAGCCCTGTCCTGTGGTCTTTAGAACAGTCTCTTTCCCTGCCTCCCCCCCTTCTCTCTCTCTCTCTCCTTTTTTTTGGGGGGGGAGCATCTGATCCCCTTTAGGGGCTTTCCTATACCCTATATACCCTATACAGGATGTACTGCTTAGGCATCTACTCAGCACCATCCTGGAAGACCCAATGGCAAGGCAGTTTAATTGACCACATTTGGATGACCTGAAGACCATGGAGTAGGTAGAAAGCAAAGCTTGCGGGCTGTTAGAATGTATACGAGATGGACTCTGTGTCCCAGGAAGCCTCCCGTATCTGCGCATGTACTGTGTGTACCTAGGCTGTGTGCTGTTTTAGGACTTGCCTCCATCTTTGTGCCTAGCAATAAGGAGAATGGGAAGACATGGAGACCAGTAAGGATTTCTGTGGAGACCCTTGGAGTTTGGTGCTAATTTTTCCCAGTAAGGACCAGATATCTACCCATGCGCCTCCACCCTGGTCTGTAGAAGCTCAACCTATATCTATCTCATCGGTAGGAGACAGTTTACAGCTACAGAAAAAAAAAATGGCTAAGCGTTGGGCCCAGGCTCTGCTATCTATCATACCATGTAGACGGAACGATTGTGCACCTTCTGGCAGAGGCACCCCTAGAAGGCATTCCTAGAGAGGCCCCAGTATGCAGGCAGGTACCCTTGACTCCAGTACATCGAGTTAACCAACCTAGCCTTCTTAGGCTTGGGAGGTGCTGAGGCTAGTCCCCTAAACAGTCTCAGCTTGGGAATGCTCCCTTGCCCAGCCCACTCAGACTGTGGGGTGTGTATGGCTGGTTCCCATCTCCTTTATGTGAGGTGGCTTGCATAGCCCTCAGAGACCTGTGAGCCCCATGTTGCTTTGGTCAGTGGTCAGTAAATAAAGTACTGTGTATAAAGAGCCTGGCTTTCAAGGATGCCTTTGGCCTGGCAGATCTTCCTCAGCCTAAGACACACACCCAACAGTACCTTCATGGGCACTTGGTACCTGTGAGGTAGTGGCCTTGTTTTTGTCCTGTTGCTTATGGGCAGGAATTCACTTAGGAGCTGAACCTCAGTTCTCTCTGCCTGGCTCGCTCTATATCTATCTATCTATCTATCTATCTATCTATCTATCTATCTATCTATCTATCTAACTTTTTATTTAGATTTTTAAATTTTATGTATTTTGATAATAGTCTTTCTCCTCCCCAACTCCTCCCTGAGTCTCCCTTCCTGTCCACCAACTTCTTCTCTCTCTCTCTCTCTCTCTCTCTCTCTCTCTCTCTCTCTCTCTCTCTTTCTCTTTTTCCTCTGTCAAGAAAGAATCCAAATGCCAGGTGTGGTGGCACAAGCCTTTGATCCCAGCACTCGGGAGGCAGAGGCAGGTAGATTTCTGAGTTCCAGGCCAGCCTGGTCTACAGAGTGAGTTCCAGGACATTCTGGGCTATACAGAGAAACCCTGTCTCGAAAAACCGAAAGAAAGAGAGAAAGAGAGAAAGAAAAGAAAGAAAAGAATCCAAACAATGAACTTACAGAGACTGTTAGACCTGCTGCTCCAATTCAAACCAGACAAAATCCCAGCATGGATACAAATCAAAATTTCACTCCTAATGAAGATGCTATTGCAATTGATATTTGCTGTCAAAGGAAATTATTAGAAGGACCCCCTTCCCACTGGAGTATCACTGGATGTATCGACCACACTCCAGGGAGGCCCCATGCTCAGTAGCAGTTGACTAACACACAATGGAGTCCATGGATCTTTTGGGGGTACATTTTTGTGGTGGTTCTGCTCGGTTCTCTCCTCTTATACATTACCATGGTCAAGTAGCCACGGTATTGTAAGGCATTGCAGGGCCCTCCCCGTTCTTGATGTGTAGTGGAAGGCAGCTAGCTAGGTGGAGTGGAGGTAGAGAAGCCTAGGTCACCCAAGAAGAGACTGAGGTCCCGGCCTAGAGCGTCTCAGTGCCCCTCTTCTGCTGCCCATGATGCTTCAGGGCAGCTCAGGATGGTTGCTGGGCTGGGTGTGAACTGTGGCGGTATGAGGCCGGTGCTTTCCAACTCCTGCTCCTTCTGAGTTTGTCCTACATCCTGGGAGAAGCCCTGGGCTTGGGGAGAGAGGTGATGCGTAGGGTCAAGGGTGTAAAGCAGAGAGAGGGGTTGGGGCAGTTCTGACCAGTGACACATGCTGAGCCTGACTCTAAGTAAGTGCGTTTACAGGGTATGACTAGGAGGTGCTGGGTAAGTGACATAGGGTATTTCTCCTTGTTCCCTGAATGTTGGGAGGGCCCTGGCTTGCCTGGTTCTTCTGTCCTGGAATACCTGAGGGCACTTCTGGAAAGCTCATGCTCTTTCTCCGGCCCCCTTGGCCAGCGTCCTAGAGGCCTCCCTCTTCCCGGAGGGAGGTGCCTGGCTAAAGTGTTGTTGGGGTGGGGCAGGTCTAGGCCCAAGTGACTTTGGTGTGCTTGAGGGCAGGCGGCAAGGGGTGGGGGAGGGAAGTGTGTCACCAGATCATATCCTGAGACTGAAAATCCTTCTGCGAATGTGTGTTGTGGACATGGTTGAGAAAACCTGGGTGTGAGTTGCTCTGGGGCCCCCTGGCCCCACACTGTGGCCCCTTTCTTCCCACACTGGCTTCTGGTGTGCCCAAATGGGTAGACCTCATGTGTTGAGCATGAGCTTTGGTCCTGAGAGCCATCACCGCCAGCCTATGAGATGCAGGAGACCCGACCACCCCGCTGGGTGCACCTGCGCACCCTGCGTGAGTGCTCCACACACTGCCAGCTGTCTCAAATCCTTGCTCCACGGTCCACAGAAGGCACGTGACACCCCACAGGAGAGGACTCCAGCTGCCGTCCTGCCCACCGCTGGGTACAGGGAGCAGCTGCTGGCTGGACATGTATGCTCCTTCCTTCTTGTTCTAAAGGAGAGTGGGAGTCCAGCCAGAGCACCCACTATGGGCTGGCCAGACCCCACGATGGTTCTGCATAAACACCAAGGTGCATCCCCACAGTGCTCTGAGAAATGCACCCTGAAACAAACAGGTTTTTTCCTGTCCAGTCTTGTCTCCGAAGAGTCCAGAAGTTACCCTCCACATTGGGCACCTTACCCTTGCCCATCCTGCACTTGCTTTCCTTACCTTGGCTCTATTCTCCCCAGACCCTGGCTCCTGTGCAGTGGGAAGCCCCAGGCCGTTCTCCTCCCCTCTATCTATGCGGCTCCCATCTCTCAAAGCTTCCTGCTGCCCACCTGTGATCCTGGCCTCTGCACTAGGTTTAAGGGCACCCTTGGTGCAAGCTTGCTCTAGTATAATTTAATATTGTTAATTTAACAATAGTACAGTTTAATTCTGTATCTTTTCCTGCTCAAGGATATTGCATCTTCATCAGAAGGAAGGGATAAAGATGCTATCCGTCCGTGATATCTCCGGTTTCTACATAGAGGGTCCTGGGTATTCTGAGACCATATATAGGATTCTGTGTGGTATGGCCAGTACATCCCAATGACCACTCTGGTGGCCACTCTCACACCACCCTTATGTTCCAGCAGTTCAGAAAGGGTCTGGGGAGGTGCTTTTAAGGCCTTTTAGGGTCCAAGGAAAGAGGAATTCTGGGGTCCTGGTTGGGGGGCGGGCTGCAGTAGGAATAGGCTGTGCCATTAGGCAGGCAAGGCCGGGAGCTTGGTCCCCTTCCCCTGGACTTGTGACAGCACACAACAAGCTCAACAGGTAGGAGGATATAAGCGCTTGAGGAATTAGCTCTGTTGGGATGTGGCCCCTCTCTAGGGATCTGCAGGTGTCCTCAGAGAGCTCTGTCAGCAGAACTAGCCCTGTGAGGAAAAGGCTTCTTTCTGTATGCGCCCTGGGAACTTCCTGGGCACACCAAGGCTACCTACTTCTTTTGTGAGACCCACAGGACTAGTGCACTATGGGAATTGCTGTCATCAGCATCTGTGGCTGTGGAAATGAGGGAGTTAGAAACAAGGTTCCGCCCCCAGAGGTAGACATCCTGAGGATACAAGGTGGGGAGGCACTGCCTTGGCATTTGGAGTTAGTGGGGTGACAATGTGGAGGGAGCGGCAAGCCTTTTTTTTTTTTTTTTTTTTTTTGAGACAGGGTTTCT
>NC_034590.1:35875631-35884329 GCF_900095145.1 Mus pahari | reverse complement strand
AGGCTGGCCTTGAACTCAGAAATCCGCCTGCCTCTGCCTCCCCAGTGCTGGGATTAAAGGCGTGCACCACCACGCCCGGCTGCGGGAAGCCATTTATAGCAGGGTGTACATTTGTAGGTCCACAGGGACTCTCAGGAGACTGGCCATGCACAGTGCCTTGACTCTGGTGCTATGTGATCCTGGTTAAGGAATAACTTCTGAGAGATGAGAGATCTGCATCAGAGTCCAAGTAGCATGAGAGGCTGAGATGGGACAGGCAGGTGACAGCATGACTTGGGAGGCCAAGGGAAGAAGTGGCTATGGGCATTTGTGATCACCACCCAAGGGTATCTTGAAGGACTCAATCTCTTTGTGCTCCCTCTAGGCATCTGGAACTCTGTGCAGCATGGGTGTTGTGGGGTGGTGCCACCTCTGTGTTTCCATACAGTTTAGTAGAGTATGAGTGTGTATGCTTTTCCTGGTTGCCAGCCCCCCCAGGATAGCATTGGTTCTCAACACAAGAAGGAAAGGCATGATACTCAGTCATGTCCTGAACACTTCTAGCCTGGCCTTTGCCCCACTCTGTGGCTCTCCCTCACCCCTGAGGCTGCTTATTGTTTTCTCCGGGCATATTAGTGTCTGGAAGCTGGGCATAAGACCCACACTAGAGCTCTCTTGCTGGTAGAGGACGACTCAGGGAAGGGTCATTCCTGTCTCTTCTTCAAGTCAAGCATGGAGCTGGGGCGGACACTTGCCTCTTGCCAGAATGACCTGCATGGGATAAAGTCCAAAGGAAAGTTCACTGGGGAAGCACATGGAGCAGCAGGTGCCTGCACCACCCCATTTACCCCGAGGCACATTGTACATTGACTTGACAGCAGAACACAGAGGGAGTGCTGCCAGCCCAGCTTGTGTGTTCCAGACAAGAGCAGCAACACGCATAGCAAACACACACACACACACACACACACACACACACACACACACGTTTTTACAGAAAGTGATATGTTACTGCAGACCATTTTGGTGATACAGAAATGTTCAAAGAAGAAATTCAGCGGCCCCCAAAGATGCGCCCAATGGAGGAGAGCGAGCTGCTTGGCCTTGTTCTCACTGAAGACTCAGGAATAAACGGCCCAGGTACATGTAGCCTTTGTTGCTAGCCATATCTTGGCTGGCAGTCACTGCACAGGTGCGAGTGCCTGCTCTGGCCACAGAGAACTGCATGCATTAGAGGAGTCGTGTCATGCTTACTCAGCCTGTGTCTTGGCCACTGTTCTGTTGCTGTGAAGAGACACCATGACCTCGGCAACTCTTAGAAAAGGGAACATTTAATTGGGGGCTTACTTAGCGTTTCAGGTCAGTCCATTATCATGGTGAGGACCGTGAAGGCAGATGGGCAGGCATAGTCCTGAAGAAGCAGTTGAGAGTTCTACACCCTGATTCCGTAAGCAGAGAGGGACTCTGGGCCTGACGCGCGCTTTTGAAACCTCAGATCCCACCCCCAGTTCTTGCTAGAAGGGCACACCTCTTCATCCTTTTCAAACCCTGCCACCCACTGATGACTAAGCATTCAAATACGTGAGCTGTGGGGACCATACTTATTCAGACCTCCATCTCTCATTCAGGGCCCTCAGCTGACTGAGTTAGTTTTAGCTTGGACCATTTCTAGACTTCATCTTTTGGGCTGCTGTCATGTGCCATGCGTGGACCAGAAGTCTTGAGAACAAAAGGACCTTCTAGAGGCCGGAAGGCCAAGTTCATGTCAGCTTCAAGTTCAGTGTCTGAGGGTTTTCCGATGCACTCTTCTATCCCATTTATGAAAACTAATTCACGTAAGAGGTTTCAGCCCCCTTGTGCCATCATGTGCCATTTTGGAAGGAGACATTTAGACCACAGTGTTTGTCGGATCGGGTAACATAGATGACGGGGTAGATTCTGTGTCCTCTGTGGGTCTGTCTCTTGCTACTCTTCATAGGACTTTTCCTGCACCCTGCCTCTCTTCAGGACCACAGCTCAGTTACTTCATCTTGGGGAATACCAGACCCCTTGGGAAATGCTTCTGCCACCCGTTTAGGGGGAGGAAGTGGAAACTGGATTTGTAATATGTTACAATATTACATCATTGTCTGGGCTGTGATGCTTTCCCCAGAACTCCAGATGGACCCACAGCCACCTTCCCCTGTGTGGAATCCTGTATCCTGTATGGTAGCAGTGGGACACAGGGAGACAGTAGAGCATCTCATGCTCCGCTCATGCTGGTCCCTTGACAGGTCCTGGTCTTTGCTTTATATTACCTTACCCCTCATAGTCCTAGAGTTTCTGTGTGGGAGTTGTGCCTCTTTTGGACCCCACAGCTCTAGAGGGGAAATGTGCTGATGGCTGAAAAAGAGGGACCTGGGGGGCTCTATAAGTGGGTGTTAGCAGGTCTATGTATGCTGTTATGCCTATGGCCTATGTCCTTGGAACTGCTCAAAGGCTGTTTCTCCTGGGCAGAAGTCAACTGGGAGGTGGGGTTATAGCTACCAGTGCCTCCCCTGCCAGTATGAACTTGAGTCTGACTACTAAGTTCATGAAAAGCGGATTAATTCAATACTCCCTGTAGTATTGAATTAATGAAGGTAGATGGTAGTCTGTGATAGCCATGTATTCCTGACTGAATCGCAAGTACTCATAGCATTCTTAAAGCTGCTGGATTGTGATAGCAGCCTTCACTGAGCTGTGACCCTCTCCTAGATGGTGCTCTCTTCGTCCTGCGATGTCCTGTGAACAGGGGCTCTGACCTTCAGTCATCCTAGGACTTAGAGATACTACTACATGCAGCCTCTGCTCTTTTTTGGTTTTTCGAGACAGGGTTTCTCTGAGTAGTCCTGACTGTCCTGGAGCTCACTCTGTAGACCAGGCTGGCCTCGAACTCAGAAATCCTCCTGCCTCTGCCTCCCAAGTGCTGGGATTAAAAGCATGCGCCACCACTGCCCAGCTGAGTTCTTAGTTCTTAATCTCTTGCCTTAATACATGAGTCCTTGCAGGCTAGAAAAAGTAGACCAGTGACAGAACAGGCTCCGAGGTGCCCACTCAACACATAGGTCTCTATGGTCCACGCCATGGTAGAAGGAGAATAGCTGTCTGTTGCTGGACATAGACATCTGTGAGTGGGTCTCAGTGTGGATCTTTGAGGAGGTGAGGGTAGCTGTCCGTGAGGATGCTTCTCCCTCTCATATTTAACATTTAGGAATTATGTGTTTCCCCGAAAGAGTTTTTTATCGTGGTTTATGGTAAAGAACATGAGCCTGGAGTGCATTCACCAAGTGTTTGGAGAAAGCTCTTTGGTGCATAATGTGGTTCCTGCGCTTGTACTTGCTAGTACTTACAACCTACCAGCGTCTGGCTCTATCCAACCTAAAGACCTCAAGGGATACCAGGCTGCTCAAGCATAGAGTCAGTCAGTTCTCTTAAGAAGGGCCTCGGGCAGGGCAGGGCAGCAGAGAATGTGAAGCCCACTGAGCTCTGAGAATCCCCCATAGTTTAGCCAAAGCCCAGGCTTGGCAGCCACTGGCCTGGGTCCTTGTGGGATGGAGTGGTCTTCATGGCCCTCCTGTGAGAACATGGTGCTGACAGTGAACGATGTTAGAAGATAGGCCTTGGTTGTCTAATGGAACAGTCTTCTGTCTCCAGAACAGCCCTGCAAGAACACTCCACTCCACCATCCCAGGACCTGGATGCAGATTCCAAATTATGTCAAGGCCTGAGAACTCAAGTTGACAGTTGAGTCTCGTTGTTGGAGCTTTGGGGGCAGCGTAAGGTGTATGCTGCTGTTGTTCCTAAGAGGTTACCTTGTTGAAACACTGACTCGTGAGCGTCTTCTCCTCACTTACTTTTATGATGGCAAAAGTTGAACGTTTTCATTAAAAATTATTTAGGCAACAGGAAGCTGTCGAGGAAAGACTCTGAAAGGAAATAAAGCACTTCACCCACAGTCATCACTGTTGACGTTGTCAGCGTCGGTGGAGCTAGGAATTGAACCCAGAGAGCCTCAAGTGCTGTGCCACTTGTTTGATTGTGGAAGTGAGTGTCTGTCCACAAGGCACTAGTGTGTGCGCTTTGCTAGAGATGACACCCAGAACCTTGCACTTACCCATCCCACAACCCTAGCCTGGCCTTCCGTGATCTGCTCCCGTGCACTCCCTTTCTCTGCCTCCTTACTCAAGCCCCAGGTCAGATCAGCATGGCCATCTCTGTGCTTTCCTGGGACAGCCTTGTGACTGCTATCCTCAGTAATTCTAGGGTGAATTCCTAGGAGTCGGCTAAGGAATGTGCCTTTCAAGGGTCAGTAAGTAGTCTTTAGCAAGGCCTTAGGACTCCTGCACTCCATACCTCAGCAAAGAAGGAAGTATGCCCTCCATAGATGTTGAGAGGATTTTGCAGTAAACAGAAGTCACTGTTGAAGTAGGCTTGTGACAGGAGGGGTCCAGACTCACCCTTCACTGTAGCCTCTCCTTTTAAAGGGAAATAAAGCTGCTTCCAGGAAAACAGCACACCCTGTGGCCCTGCCTCACACCCTGAAAGCTTTATGATCCAGCCTTGAAAGACAGTGGTCTCAGAGGTAGCATTTGAAGGAAGGGGTTTCCCAACAGAAGCCTGTATGGGGCTACCCCACAGAATGCTTACAGTGGGCTACACTGCCACTTTCCATTTTACCCAGTTGTCTGCAGGAAAGGCCCCATGGGCTCTGCCATGTGCGTGCGTCCTTTAGGCTGTAGAATTCTGGCTTCTGCTTGGAATGCAGACTTAGTGGCCACTGTAATAAGGTGGACCCTGCTGGCTCCTCCTGGCCAAGTGTGGACAGCAGACTTAGTGACTGCTGAGATTAACACCTGTGTGCAGTGTCTCTTGGTGGTGCTCTGACTCTGGCTCAGGGCACCCCAGGCAGAATCACCCTGTCCCCCACTATGCACCATCAGGAGAAAGAACCCTTCAAGTTTGTTTCTCCTTTGAAATGGAAATGAGACTGTTGGGGTTGGGGGCAGCTAGCCCACTCATGCCCAGGGAGGGCTCTGGCTTCTTCCTTCTCAATCTGTACCCCTATTGTTGAGTTTATAAAAAGAGAAAGAGAACTGGGGGATATGTTCTACGGAGGTGTAGTAAGGTGTGGTGGAAGGCATTGTCTCAGCATGTGCCCATGCTGAGGCATCCCTTCCCTTCCCCCTGAGGGACTAGCCACTCGATGGCATAGTATAGACTAAAGAGTTTATCCAAGGCATGGGGAGGGGAGTTAAGAGGGTAGTAGAGGCAGAGACGGGCAGAGGGGTGGAGGGAGGAGTGGAGGTCGGCCATGAGCACATGGAGAGAAGAGCGGGGAGGGAATGGGGAAAGAGGGGGGAAGGGATGAGGGGACAGAGTGTGAGCAAGAAGGGAAAAGCAAGAGAAGGAGGAGGGGGCAAGCAGCCCCCCTTTTTAGTGGGTCAGGCCTAACTGGCTGTTGCCAGGTATCTGTGGGGTGGAGTTTAGACAGAATACTAACAACTGACCTTGGAGATGGGACCTCTTTTTCTTTTGTCATAAAGATTTATTTATTTATTTATTTATTTACTTGTTTTACACCAGAAGAGGGCTTCAGATCCCATAACAGATGGTTGTGAGCCACCAGGTGGTTGCTGGGAATTGAATTCAGGACCTTTGGAAGTGCAGGCAATACTTTTAAACACTGAGTCATCTCTCCAGCCCCCCTGATATGCCTTCTGGTTGATTCATTTCTTTCAACGTTCACAAATGGATTGAAAGACACTTAATAAAAGGTTGTATTCGATCTCTTTTATCACATGGCCAAAGCCAGATTCCCTAAGGAACAGGGAGGGCATCATTTCTAAGTCCCTAGTGGTGGACATCACCAGATAGAAGAAACCCAGAACACTGAGGAGTGGGTCCTCCTGGGTAGGAGCTGTTGTTGGGAAGGGAAGCTTTTCAGCACGGAGCAGGACAAGGCTAGACTGTGTCCCCCGGCCCCACCCCCGCCTGTCTGCAGCCATGACACAGCTGGCCTGACTGGGCGCCACTGGCACCTCCTCTCAGCCTGTGTCCTACTCAGACACTGGGTGGGCCTTCAAGAGGAGGGGCTGCAGAGGGTAGTGACAGAGAAGCAATGACCCGCTCTGGAACTGGGCTTAAGCAGCCGCTTGCTTAAGTGAATCTCCTGGCACCCCTCAGATTCCCTTTTGGCTTGCTTTCTTTGTCTGTCACCAAGGCAGTTTCAGTGGGTCATGTTTAAAAAAAATAAAATAAAATAATGGCCAACAGGCCCAGATCCAGAGCCATGCCAGCCTGGTCATAAGGTGCAGTCGTTGGAAGCTTTACAGCTATGGTGCTGGCCACCCAGCAGAAAAGTCGCAGCCAGCTTAGGACTAGGGGGGCTTGTCGGAAGATCTCTGTAGCCAGAGTTGTAGGTGCCCTTGAGTGTGTTGCCAGGATAGAGAGGATCTCCTTACAAAGAGGGATACCATGGGAGGGGTCTGCTCGGCCATCTGGCCTGGCCCACCTGGGGCCACCCTCAGCGTGTCTGGTCCCAGCAGGGCTTGGGTGGCTTCCAGATCTGTTTTCATTTTCAGTTCCCTTTATTGCTAAACCACCTCAGGGCCACAGAGAACAAACTGTTGTCCTCAGCTGACCTCGGATTCCTGGCCTCAATTGTTTGCAGTTTGCTAACTTTAGCTTCTGATCGTTTCCACCCTGATCCTCCCCCCAAAGGGAGACACAGACCAAGAATAGCTACTGGGAAGGGGGGCTGCAGGGGTTGTGGCCAGAGTTCCCACAGTGAACCATCAGCCTGTGTGAGGCAGCTTCTGCTGCCTAGCCTTGGAGGAGGGGTTGTCTGTAGGCATAAGCCCAGGGCCCCAGTCCTAGGCCCTGTACCCCTAGGTGCTTCCAGGCTTTTGAGCACAAGATGATGCCTGTTTCCATTTCGTTCTCCTTTTATGTCAAAACCAGGCTAGTGCCAGGAAAATGCCATACCCCCACAGCCCTGCCTCACCCCCTGAGAATTGCTGACCACAGCACCCAGGTTTATAGTCTGGGGTCAGATGTAGCACTTGGCTACAGTCACTCCCCCTCCCCCAATGGCCCCCGTGCCCTAGCATGTCACGTGACCGCCAAGTGCAGCCTTAGTGTTTGCCCAGCATTGCTTCCCAGTCATGAAAAACACACTAGACTCCAGTAAAGGGACAGTGATTGTGCTGGTCCAAGGCTTCAGGCTACGGGGGACCCACCCAGGGAGGGGAGGACGGTCAAAACCCTGGAGCAGGCCTTCCAGTGAGGGAGGAAGTGTGGCCAGTGTGTTGGGCCTGTTGCTTGGGATTGCTAAACTACCATGGTGAGGAACATCCCAGAAACACCACCCCATCTCGCCCTCCCAGTTGTTTTGAAAGATTTTTTTCTGGAACTCTACCCTACATAATTAAATGCTAGGTGTTTTGTTTTGTTTTGTTTCACATGAAAGTCCAGCATGTGTAATTCACTAAGGATAGCACTCTGTGACACCTGAAGACACCCAAAACCCGATCCCCCTCACCTCAAAGTTGGAGCCACCTCTTCAGGTGGGATGCAGCCCTGTGGTTGAGGGTGTGGTGTTTGCACGCACGGGGCCCCACACTGGAAAAAGAGGAAGTTTAAAAAAGCATACCCTGACCCTCCCTCCCTTCAGCTTCTAACTAGCTGTGAGTAAGACCGGGTGGCGGCTGGCCTGCCACTAGGGTTGTACTCCACTGACTCTTAAAGCCAGCAGGAGGCAATCAGAGGCAGCCTGGGGAGGCCCAGCCCCTTCAGGATGGCCCTTCACCTCTCCCAGAGCAGGGGAAGTGCTTTATCTGCACACACCTTAGGGGACCCAGCAGGCCCAGCTGTCTCCAGAGCTTAATTCTCCAAGGAGCTGCTGAGAGAGATGCTGTGTCCACCCCATTTTGCAGTAGGATTTAAAAAACTATTATTTGAATAAAATAAAATAAAATAAAATTGGTGAGTGTGCACATCCGGCAATCTATAAAGCTTAAGTAGCAGGTTATTGCACACATTTTATTATAGTAAATGGCTCCCTCGTTGTCCCTCCCACTGTGCCTCTCCAAGGCAGCACTGCCAGTGTCATGGCTGTTTCCTTTGGCATTTAGCCTCTAAGAAGGAGTCTGGCGTTATCTCTCGACTTCCGTGATGGCAGATGAGGCTGTGGCCCCCCTACCACCCGCCCATGGTCCCTTTGCTCCTTTCCCATGGGAATAGGATCCATTGGTAGGTGACTGAATGTGAGTTGCAGGGGACCTGTGCACCACATGTATGCCCCACCTCCCCCATGGACTCAATCTTGTTGTCTTTGGCACAGTTTTCTCTGTTACTGGTTTTCCAGATGCCTTCCTGGGCCTGTGCACCTGCTGGGCATGGCCTTTACAGTGTGTCCCTGGGAGGGTGGAGGCTCCTGTGTGCTTCATCTTGGTGGGGCATGCCTCCACTGCTGTTGAGGAGGGTGTGGTGTGGCCTTAGAGGATGGGAAATGGCTCCATCTTGGTCTTGCTAGTTCAGATTTGGCTCTGAGAGTTTTCTTGGGACTATGAAACCCACATTGCTAATGCTAGAGCTCTTCTGTTGCTGGCCATTTGTGTCTCCCTTGCTTGGCTCCTCTCTAGACTCTCTCTCTCTCTCTCTCTCTCTCTCTCTCTCTCTCTCTCTCTCTCTCTCTCTC
>NC_034590.1:35865286-35875219 GCF_900095145.1 Mus pahari | reverse complement strand
AAAAAAAAAAAAAAGATTTTAATTATTTTTAATTTATTTTTTAAAGATTTATTTATTTTTTTATGTATGTGAGTACACTGTAGCTGTACAGATGGTTGTGAGCCTTCATGCGGTTGTTGGGAATTGAATTTTAGGACCTCTGCTTGCTCTGTTTAGCCCCGCTCGCTCAGCCCCTGCTCGCTTCGGCCCAAAGATTTATTTATTATTATACTTAAGTACACCGTAGCTGTCTTCAGACACTCCAGAAGAGGGTGTCAGATCTCATTACAGGTTGTGAGCTACCATGTGGTTGCTGGGATTTGAACTCAGGACCTACGGAAGAGCAATCAGTGCTCCTACCCTCTGAGCCATCTCTCCAGCCCTTTGTGGATTTCTTGTGTGCGTACAGGATTTGCATTGTCCTCCCACTCCCTCTCATTTTTAATTGTTTGTGTCTGTGTGGGGGTTGTGTATGTGAGTGCAGATGTCTGCAGAGGAGTGTCTGATACCCTAGACCTGGAGTTACAGGCTGCCAGTCTGGGTGCTAGGAGCTGAAGTCAGGTCCTGTATAAGAGCAGAGTGCTCTAAGCCACTGAGCTATCACTCCAGTTCTGGGAGGTGTAGATTTGTGAGCATGCCTGCTGTGGGCTTCCCCATTCCCCCACCCCGGTGTGGCTTGTAAAGGAAGGGTGTCCTTACATACTTGCTTCATGAGCTATCTGACCAGCATGGGGTGCTGGTGGGGTTCCATTCCTCCTCATCCATTTGTCCCATATGCTGTTTCTTCGAATTTCCTCTCACTTTTGTTCTAACTCTACTGGGCTTTTTCATTTCTGACCCATTTTCTTCCATTGCTTTCTGCCTCAGGCTTCTGCGGCTCTTGTGCACTTCCTCTTCCGTCGCTGCTGCCACGCTCAGCCTCAGGATTGCAGTGGAGCTTGGGAAGTGTGCTTCTCATTCTTGACTCTTTCCCCCTGCTCTCCACTGACCTTTGACCTACAGAGCCAGGGGCTGAGTTTTCTGGTGTCTGGGGCTGCTCTGATGGTAGAGATCTGTTAGGCCATTTTCTTCAGGCCTTAGCCTCGGGGAGGAGTCTGCTGCCCTGCCTGGGGGTGGTGGTGGTGGTGGTGGTGGTACTAGGGTGGCCACATCCAGGCTCTGTTGAGAAAGCTGCCACACCCTGAGCCAGAAGCCTTCCATTAGCCAAGTCTCCACTATAGCAGGTATGGGAAGGGTGGGCAGGCAGCCATGAGGAGAGGGAACCTGTGTTTGCATTGCCTTTAATAATGTTCTTGATCCTATAGCTGCCAGAGGCTTCTGACCCCCTGGGTAGGGTACATTGTATAGGTTAAGGAGAGCCCCCTTTCACTGCCTCTGTTGTCTATGGTCCAGCTTCTAAGTGTTACCCTTGCTCTTTATGTCTTGCTTTGTGTCAGTGGAAATCAGAAATCAGCTTCCAGCTTTACCCAGAGTTCCTCCTGTTGGTCTAGCACGGGAGGTCTAGGGAGAGCTGAGAGCTAGAAAAGAGATGATGAACAAACTATTTATTGAGGAAGGAGGCATGCCCTTGGCAGGCAGAGGACAGTTGGGATGAATTGGTTCTCTCCTACCAGGCCCAGGTCCCAGGTCTTCTTCCTTCTGGTTCCAGGTCCCTACATGGACAATCTAGGCCTGGTGTAGCAGCCACAGATGGTGACCAGAGGTCTGAGCTCATTCCCTCTTTTCACTGCAGTCATTTTTCAGCATTCAGACTGGTCCATTGTCACAGCATGGGACATGATGACATCTGCTCCTATTGTATTAGAAGCATTGGAACATAACCAGGGCATGAAGAAAGGGAGAGTGAAGGAAGTATGCCCTGCATTTTTTTTTCTTTTTTTAAAGGAAATGTGCCTAGTGTTGGTTGGTCAGAAGCAGTTGACAAAGCCAGGTCTAAAGGAGTCTGCAAAGAACAGTCAGCCTCGCACACTGAAATCGGTCCCTCTGAAGAACGGTTGCTGGGCTAGTCCATGGTGTTTGCAAGCCACTGCTGGGTGGTTCCTGAGCCTAGCTTCCAGGTGGGGAGTGTCTGCTTGACAGAAGTCACCACCGTGTGGGAGCCGGAGAGATTAGTTTATCCATCTTCATCTTTTTCTGTCCATTGAATCTGATTTAGTCACTTGCACTAGCTCAGCAGTAATACCTTGTTACTCCAAGTAAAGCCACATGACCATTGTTATGATCGCAAAAGGCAAAGGACATCACTGTTCATCATCCACTAACTGGACTATGGCTATCATGTTTCCCTGGTCATCTCCCCCCCCCCCCCCCCGCCATCTAAGATTTGACTTGTTTTTCATGGTTTGGGTTTTTGTTTGTTTTGTTTTGTTTTGAGACATGGTCTCTCCTATAGCCCTGGCTGACTGGAACTTGCTATGGAGACCAGCCTGGCCTTCAACTCACAGAGTTCCATCTGCCTCTGCTTCCTGGGTGCTGGGGTTAAAGGCGAGCATAACCGTCATGCCTAGTGTTGCCAGTTCTTTTTAAGTAAACACTTTTATTTATTCTTTGACAGATTTCATACACACATACCGTGTGTCTATTGATTATTAGCCCCAACTCACCTCTCACATTTCCCCTTACCCCTTCAGCTTGTCATTCTTTAACCTTTGTGTTCTTTTAAAAAAATAAATCAGTGAGTCCAGTTAATGCTGCCCCCCTGCAGAAGGGTATGGGACTATTCACCCACCACAGCACAGGCAACTTACCAGAGGCCACAACCCTAAAAAATGGTGGTCCCACCACCACAGTGGCCAAAACCCATCAATTGCCACAGAGCTTATCCAGCTAGTGGTAGGAGCTCGTGAGCCTTTCCCCAGCCCATGCTAGGATGCTCACTGGCTTGATCTTGTGCAGGTAACGTCATGTGATGTGAGCTCATTTGTACAGCAGCCATGCCAAGTCAAAAAGAGGTAGACCTTCAGCAATTTTGAGGGGTATTGGCTGTGATGATCAATTTCACTGTGAACCAAACCGGATTTAGAGTCACCCAGGAGACACCTCTCTGGGAAGACCTACCTGACGTGTGTGGGTGAGACCACCTGGTGATCTGGGGTCCCAGACTGTATGAAAAGCAGACACACACTAGCATTAGTCTCTCGGCTCCCTGAGAACGCAGTGTAACCAGCTGCCCAGTGCTCCTACCTCCTTGCCTCCTGCCACAGTGAACTGTTGTCCCCCCCCTAACCGTGAGCCCAGAATAAACTCTTCCTTACAACTCTGGTCAGGTACTTAGACACAGCAACAAAAATAGTAGTTCTACACTGGTTAAGTGTTCTGTAGGCTGTTCCTCAGCCTGTAGCTGCCTGATCTTTCTCTCATGGTTGGATTGGGTTTGTGGCTTTTGGAGGTAGACACAGCAGAAAGGAAGAGTCTTTCTCTCCATTTCATGCCTGCGGGGAATCCAGTTCATGTGAATCTAGTGCTATTTATGTTGTTACTCAAATATCCCAGCCTTGGACAGGGACTCTTTAGGCCTGTTCCTGTGCCCCTTCGTTTTGAGTTTCTGTCTGTTTCCTGACTTTCTGGCATTATATGATGCTCGGACTTACGGACTTTTCCTGTCCCAGCCCACAAATCAAATCCAAAGGACCCTATTTCCTCTCACTGCAGAATGGTATCAGAATCTAGGATCTGGGTGTGTTCCTTGTGACTGGGGTGTGGCTGCTACTATGCCACTCTGTGAGTAGAGCTGTGTGTGTGTGTGTGTGTGTCTTTTGTTTGTTTGTTTTTGGGGTTTTTTTTGTTGTTTTTTTTGTTTTTTTGTTTTTTGGAGACGGGGTTTCTCTGTGTAGCCCTGGCTGTCCTGGAGCTCACTCCGTAGACCAGGCTGACCTTGAACTCAGAAATCCACCTGCCTCTGCCTCCCGAGTGCTGGGATTAAAGGCGTGCGCCACCACGCCTAGCTTCTGTGTGTGTCTTTTTATCCATTGTTTAACACATTAATGAAATACACCATGTCTCTCTGACCTTCCATATCTAGGACTTCTTATTTGTGGCCAGCCTATGGGACTAGACTCCAGTGGACTGCCCCTTTCTGTGACCCCTCTACTTCTACCCCCCAGCAGGAGCCTTACCTGTGTCCCCTTTCCCTAGTGCGCCCGGGAGGCAGGTGTAGATTGTTAAACCATGCTTAGAGTTGATGCTTTGCTGACTACAGTGCAGGTCCTTTAGCCTATTCTTAAAGAGTTTCCAGTCACAACACTGTATTCCCAGTAACTTAGGTCAGCTGCTGTCCCACCCTGCACAAAGGCATGTGACTCAGTCTGTTCCAGCCTGGGATTCCCCAGCTTCCTGGTTGGTGTTTATTTGTGTAGCCTGAAATGCCTTGTTTGTGAATACAGTTCCAAGTGCCGGGGTTTTTTTTTTTGTTATTGTTTGTTATGGTGTTGGGTTGAAATTGAGACTGCACTAAGGTAACCCCCAACTCCCCCAGAACTGACAAATGAAATCTTTATCTACTGTCCTAATATCACTGTAGAAATCACCCTGTTCACCTCCTTATAGAAGCTAACCAGTTCCAAATCCCTCTGACCTTGATGGGATTTCTGTCTATAGGTTTGTGATTTGCAGAATGAAATATAAATAGAGCCATATGGAAAGCAGCCTTTTATGTCTGGTTACTGTACCTTAGCAAAATTCATTCATAACTTATCCATTTTGTTGTGAGTCAGTAGCTTCTTTGTTAGCCATTGAATAATATTCCATTGTGTGGATACACCAAAATTTGTCTCTCCGTCTGTAGAAAGTGCATGTTTCTATTTGCAATGGTTATGAATAGCTGTTTTAAGGTTTGTGTACAGGTCTTAGTATGGAATCTATTTTTAGTTCACCTTGGTGAGGGCCTATGAGTGGGATTAGGGTGTTGTGTATAAACAAGGCTGCATAAATTCCTAAGAATCTGTGGGTGACTTTCCACAGTGACTGCTTCTCTCTCCTAGTGTGAGAGTGAATTGGTCCAGCAATACTCAGTGCTGGCAACTTTCTGATTCTAACATTGCCGTGAACGTGTGTAGTGCAGTCCTCTCCTGTTCTCATTTGTAGTCATAAGGTCAGAAGATGCTGAGCACCCATGAGCTGTTGACCAATGTCTTCAACATCATCCTCAGACTGTTGTTGAAGCTGGGAGCTTATTGTTGAGACTTCAGAGCCGTTTATATATGTTGGATGACTACAAGTTGCCCCTTTCTCTCTCTCTCTCTCTCTCTCTCTCTCTCTCTCTCTCTCTCTCTCTCTCTCATCCGTCCCCCACCCCCATTTTTCTGTTTTTGAGACATGATTTCTCTGTGTAATACCCAGACAGAGACTGTTGATGCTGGCTTCTGAAATGGGATATGGTCCCTTCAGTTCAGGATGACACAGCAGGCCCCCATGTGGCTCTCTGCAGCTTGGGGATGAGGAACCAGGAAGATAGATACACTCTTGTTCCTCTGGAAAGCAGTTCTGAGCCCTAAGAATTGAGTGGGAAGAGATGGAAATGTCTGCTCTTTGGGTTCAGCTCACTCCCCCTCACAGCTTGATCACCTGGAAAAGAGCTTTGTCGAGCATTCTGCATCTGAAAGCGTCTGGAGTGGCTATTTCTCCCATTGCATCTGTCTCCAGTAGTAATAGGGCAGAGCTCCTAAGAGAGCCTGTCTGTGATGGCTGCTAGTCTCCGGCCGAAAGCAAGAGTGTTGATTATTGCCGTTTTATAGGGGTTCAGAGAAACGGAAATTTTCAAATGTGTTTTGTAACCCTTAGTAAAAGGAGGGGAAACACTGTTATGAAATGTCTGGCATGTGCTCCTTTTGACCTCTCTAGGCAAGTGTGCCAATGTGTGCAAACAACGTGTGCAAATTAGTGCTACTTCCTTGTCAGGTTGGGGTGATGGTTTGGTGGAAACAGCCCTGGTTTGGGGGTAGGAGATTTTGAGAAAGTGTGTGTGTGTGTGTGTGTGTGTGTGTGTTTGCATGCTGGTAGGTATGTACATGGCTTTGTGTAGAGTGTTGTTACACTCTTTATGACTGCCTGAACCAGTTCAGTTGAAAATACAAAGCCGGGTGTGGTGGCGCACGCCTATAATCCCAGCACTCGGGAGGCAGAGGCAGGTGGATTTCTGAGTTCGAGGCCAGCCTGGTCTACAAAGTGAGTTCCAGGACAGCCAGGGCTACACAGAGAAACCCTGTCTCAAAAAAAACAAAAAAGAAAAAGAAAATAGAAGAGTTTCAGAAAGGACAGTCAGACACCATCTCTACCCCAGACTATTCCATGCTTCTTTGCTGTGCTCATAGAGTCTTACTCTTTGGTACTCCACAGAGTATGCAGTTTGCCTGCATCCAAACATGGCTTCAGGAGTTCTGCTGTGGTTAAACCTCCCTGTCTGTTGCTTGTGAAAACATTAGACAGTTCCATGTGCTCCCCTCCTGCCCCCCCCCCATCATCCTAACCTTCCTCCAGATGAGTGAAGCAACTGTAGATGCCACCGATCATGGAGCGCCACCTCCAACCAGAGCTTGCTGGAGAGGGGCGGGCAGGGTTTGGGACAGGGTTCCAGCTCTGGGAGTTGTCCTACTGTCACCAAACCTCCTTTAGCACCAGCAGCCCAGGGTAGGTGTGGGATAAAATTCCTGGCAAAGCGACAGTGGTCTTTGTCATCCTGCATGTATAAAGTCTAGCACTTGCCCTCTTTCCTGAGTGTCTCTCGGATTAGCTCCTTGTAGCTCCCTTGGGGTCCTGCTCCAGGCCAGGTAGCAAAGGGCAAGACAGGGTTCAAGGAGGAAGGAAGGGCCTGTGTGGAAGCAGTGGCCAGGGCTGGGCCTGGAATTAGGGCTGGCCTTGTCTCCTAACCGGCTTCCTGAGCAGAATTCCCAAATTTGTGAGCAGCTGCAGGCAGAACTGAAGGGACTGTACCTGTGGCTATGGAGATTTTGCAGGAGAGCCTGTTCTCAGACTAGACCTTTGAACACAATGGTTTTCCCAGAACATGCTTGGTATAAATTGCCAATAACTGGAGACATCTGTTGGGTCAGTGGGCCTGTGATCCTGTAAGAGATTTTCCTGGCCGGCCTTGAAGGTGTGAAGCAGGAATCCCTACTACTCCGTAGCTGTTCTAGAAACGACAGGTCCCCCCTTTTTCTTTCTTTAAAATAAAAAGTCAGATAATCTGACCCCATGGTGTAAAAAACAAAACAAAACAAAACAAAACGACAGTTCCAATGTGTTTGCTTTATGAAGTCAACTCTTTTATTATGTCCTGCTGGCAGTTTCATGGGACCTCCCTCTCCCCAGTTACTTAGAACCCTTGGTGTCAGTTGGGGCAAGTCAGGTAGAGGGTCAAGACTTTGAGGTAGTCCCCTTTCAGCCTCCCCCAGGTGCTAGGTGGTGTCTGCTGCACAAGAACAGTGGTGACTGCTAGTCCTTTCCTGGGATTGTTCTGCAGGGGTGCTGCTGCCTTCAGCTTGCAGGCGACCTGCTGCCTTCAGCTTGCAGGCAACTTTGAAATCCAGTATTAGCCAACTGCTACAACCCAAATCTGAAGTAGCTGCTATCCTTCTCTTGCAGAGCCTGAAGGGACAGGGTGCTGAGGGTTGGATCTGCCTTGGCTCAGCCCCGATCGGTGGGTCAGATGGTGGCACTGGTTTCCTCTGGATCTCTCTTTCCCCCTGTGACACGAGAGTGTGCAGGCAGCAAGCTCTAGCAGCATCTACAGCAACCGCTGTGATAAGGAAGGATATGCAGATTCATTCCTAGTCAAAATCCTGGCGTTGAGGCCCTGCTCTCCCTGGCCGGCCTTGTCTCCCCGGCTGCCACGGGCTCCCACGCTTCAGGTCTCGGGGTTGGAAGAGTCAGGCAAACTGGCAAAATGTGAAGGTGAAGCTGCCCCTCTGTGGATGGCTCCTGCCATTAGCGTGGGATAGCTGAGAACATAAGCGCCTAGGAGGTACCCGGGGTGGGGGCGGGGTGTGCAAGAGGAGCAGAGAGGAGGAGGGCACAGCGATTACCAAGAAGCAGAGTCTCTCAGCTGCTTACAGGGTCCTGGGGATGTGGGGTAGAGCTGCCAGCAGTGCAGCTGGCACATCCCATCACCATGCCCCACCCAGGCCCTAGGCCTTGGTACCACTGAAGCTTCTTTGACACAGGGGAATGTCCTCCATCCTCATCCCTGGGTAGGCACAGGACCTGTGTGTACTGAGCAGCAGGTGATTCCCTGGGGATGTCCTCCACAGATCTCCATGAGCAGCTGCTGGGTCGGTGCTGTGCCAGACATCACAACCTAGCCCACTGTGCCAGAGGAAGTACTCAGGCTTCTTCTCTTTGTGCCTGTTGCCCTCCCTCCCATTTTGCCTTTCTTCTTTTCGGTCCAGGAGTAAACTGTTTCACAGAAGTCTGCTGTATATATACCTGGTGCCCCCTACTAACTAGCTGATACAGAGCAGCCAGCTCTCCTGCCTTGATGGATGTTGGGGTGTGTGTAATGGCAGCGAGTAGGACTTGGCCTCCAGGCTGCCAGCACCTGCCGGTACACGCAGGCAGGTTCAGGGGAGAGTCTTGAGGGGCACAGGCAGTTCCTCCTGCTGCTGCTCATATTCTTCTGTTGGGTGTTGGTCGCCTGTCACCTTTTAAATCCGACCTGATCTAGATTGCCTCAAGCCCTTTATACAGGAATGTCCTTGAACAGAACTAATTCCTGGGAGCTCCAGGGTCTCTAAAGCCTGGAGCCTTGCCTTGGAGCATCTCCTCTTGTTAGGAATTGTACTTTGTTGTGCTTTGGGGTTTCTCATACAGCATACCCGCCCCACCCCATGGCTTTAGGAGAATCTTCTGAATGACAGGCATGTTATGGGCAGGAGAGGTGGCTGGCTGTCAGGCTGGCTCCGTGGTTAAGAGCAGGGGACCTGCATTGGTTTCCCGGCAGCATACAACCAGCATCTGAGTTTCTGACCACCAGTGGCACCTGCACTCACAGGCACAGGCACCCACATAGGCACGGACACATAAACACAGGCATGGCTAAGAGCAGAGAGAGCTGGTGAGGGACAGACTTTGGACAGACTGGAATGCAGATGAAGCTACACGGGTGGGGGCTTGGCCAGGGATGTGCAGATAAATTACTATCCTTCATTACTGATACAGTGTTTTACATGAGCCCAGCTTGGCCTGAAATCCACTAAGTAGCCTAGGATGGCCTCAACGGAGGGCAGTCTCAGCCTCCTCACCCCCACAGTGCTGGAATCGCAGACGCAGGCTACCATTTCCAGCTAAAAACGTGACCATTTAAAGTCTAATTTTTATTCTTCTATTTTGTCATGCTGGAAATGCGACTCGGGGCTTCGTGTGCTAGGCAAGGGGCACACAGGGCTGTTCTCCTGGCCCTGATGTCTAGTTTTTAAGGTTACAACACCCATGAATCTCATTTTCTATTTTTGTGGTATTGTGTGCCGTATATGCACGCACACAGCAGCGTTCATGCCACAGCACGCGTGTGGAAGTTAGAAGGCAGCTTGGGGGGGGGGGTGGGGGATCCTGCCTCTGTGCTCTCCTTTGAATGGGGGGTCCAAGAATCTGATTCTTCTCGTCAGGCTGGCATGGTAAGCACCTTTACCCGTGTACCATCTTGCGAAGCCCATCACGACTAGATCATTTCTAGTTGCCGTATGGATTATTGGAGGAGTTGGGGAGCTTGGCCTGGGTTAAGTCTTTCTGCAGTCTTTCTTCCGTCTGTTGGAGGGAGCCCATTCTCACTTCTGAACAGACAGACAGGTGCTTGTGCAACCCCATACTGTTTATCCAAATGGTTCAAGCATTTGTTCTGGACCTGGTCTCCCTCACTTCTGTCTATAACAGTCCACCAAGAACACCACTTTCTGTGGTACACATGTTCCACAGTTTCCTTAACCATCTATTGAAAACTGCTGCTTCTTCTTTTTTTTTTTTTTT
>NC_034590.1:35835116-35864226 GCF_900095145.1 Mus pahari | reverse complement strand
AACTCTGCACCTTTGGAAGAGCAGTCGGGTGCTCTTACCCTCTGAGCCATCTCACCAGCCCCTCATGTTCTAATCTTACAACTTAAACTTTCTCTTAATTTTTGAAATTTGAACCAGTATATAAAAGTAGTATCTATTTATGGAGGGCCGTGTGCTGTACTGGTGCCATGTAGAATTGATTCTAGTGTAATACATGAAGTGTGGTATGAACCACTAGAAACACTAGTTGTTTTAATACGTTTTATGACCACCCCCCCCCCCAGTTTCTGGCCACCAGTGGTACCTCACAGGCAAAGACACCCACCTAGACAGACACATAAACATACACATATTTTAAAATAAAATAAATCTTAAAAATGGAGCTGGTGAGGGACAAGTGACATCTGGTGGCATGGCCACTGTGTTTAGGTCTAGCTCTGGCCTCCTGCCCACCAGTTACTAGCTGCCACAGTTGTATCCTCCAACAGGGTGATTCCTTCACAGAGCTTTTCTCACTTAATTTTCCAGACACATCTTAGTAACAAGTTACCCCCCACCCCCATACCAAATTGCAACAGCTAAAATGCCAACTTCAGGAAATAGCCTTACAGAAATTGTCAAGACACATAGCAGCCCAAGGTGGGTTCTGAGGTTAAGTAGCACCCTCCCTGCAGTGTCCTGATGGCTCCTGTGTGCGCTCATCGCTTCTTAGCCTCTTGGCTGAGATCAGTGGCACTGGCTCCCACAGCAGCAGGCCAGGAGCTACAACAGCGTCTGTAGCCAGCGGTTCTCAGTGTTCCATGTTTGCTCTGGCATATATCTTTGTGTCCTGCAGGAGTTCCCTCACATACAACCCCCCCCACCACCACCACCACCAGTGACTGAGAAAGGTAAGATGGCATTAGCGGCAGTATGGGGGCAGAGGAGACAGCTTTCTTGCTGTGTGCATCTCTCCTGATGCGTCTCAGACTGAGTCAGGGATCCTACCTATGACTTTGGCTCTGCCACTAGCCTGCTTCTCCTCCTGGGGCATAGGTCTCTCACCTGGTCCCTGGGTGGGGGAAGACAAGTCATCAGCTGTCTTGGTCACTAGCATTTGTAGTGATCAAGACACCAACCAGATGTACCCTGAAGGAATTGGGAAAGTCTATCCACCATCCAGAAACAATTCTTTCTAGCTCACCGAGGCTATCCATACACCTGAATTTTCTTGGCGGTCTCCAGTTGACCAACCCAAATACTTAGCTGTTTGCTGAGCTATCTGTATGCTAGGAGAGCAAGCAGGCCTTCCTGGAGTGAAGACTACCTTAAGGCATTCTTGAGGTTGAAGCTAGAAGTGGCCCCAAGCCAGTGACCACAGACTAAAGGTCTTTACTAATGAATGGCAGCCCAGTCTGGTATGGAGTAGCTGAGACTGGGAGCCTGCAAGATGTAGGATCTCTTAAAGGGTCCTTACCATTCTGCCTTGCCTCCTGACTCGTACATAGATTCTTTATGCCTACAGAGGGCTGATCTTAGAATCTGGGATACTGCATAAGATGGATGGATCTATCTGCATTTTCAGGCTCTCCTCGTTAGAGGTGCATCATCTGCAGGCCTTCTCTTCTCCCTCCACAGTAAGAGAGCAGGGTAGTCTTCCAGTTGGCTGCTGGACTTTGGGCAGTAAACCTAACCCAGGTCAAGCAGGAGGCTGCTCTGCCCACTCTCCACCACTATCACTGCATAGAAGCAGGGGTGGGAGAGCAGCAAGGCAGGCACGGGTTTGTACAGGTGCTGCTGGAGCCAGGAGTCGCCCACCCACCTGGGGAGGAGCGAGTGGCAGTGAGGCTTAGCTATCTGGCTAGTGCAAGTATTGGGAGTATGCCCTCTGGACCGGAGGACCCTCAGTAGCAGCCTAGGACCCAGCTCAGGCTCTGAGCTAGACCGCTCTGGGTAGCCAGCAGCACTTGGGTGCCCTTCCGCTGGAGGACAGTGCGCGTCCAATCCCGGTGAGGGCTTTGGCAGGGGGAGGGGGGAAGCCTCTGCGGTTGCTTCCCCTCCTCCGGCCGGCCTCACTGAGAACATGCTGTTCCCGCCCAAGCCTGCGGCTTGGGCAAGAGCATATGGGACGTAGTGTTCCCTGATAAGATGAGGCAATCACGCTCAGCCCGCGCCATGCACTGCTTGCTGCTACCAGCGGCCTCGCGGCGGCGCCAGGGAACATTTATGTAACCGTGTCTCTGGCGCGCCAAGTGCCCGTGGCCAGTCCCACCTCCCACCAAATCCCAGGGCACACTGTACCTCCCCTCCTCCCACAAGGCTTAAATCGCCCCCCCCCCCGGTCTTCCCTTACCCTCTCCCCCGTCCCCAGCATATAAGGTCTCTATTGGGTAGCTCCCTCCTAGCCTTCACTTGGCCTATAGCTTGTGCCTGTGTCGGCACTTCCCCTGCCTTATGCCACCAACACTGCCTAGCCTTGAGCCAGCCCCCTCCAGCAGTTGGCCTTCAATCTCCTTTCCTTTTCTTCCCTGCCCACCGGGTCACAGTGTCCTCAGCTCCCCCTTTCCTCCTATGAGATTCCCTTTTCAAAGCCTAACCCCCATCTTGCCCCACTCCTCCAGTCACCTCCCCCACTCCCGGGCATATGCATCTGTATTGGTCACTCAACCCCCTGTCCCCTGGTCCCTTGTAGCTTCTGAGGATGGAGTGCTCCCCCCTGAGAGGGAGCTTTGAGATTCTTCAAAAAAGGCCAGCTTTCTATGGGGATCTGTTCTCCAATTCAGCTACCTCCTTGGGAGGGCCAGTGCCTTCTTTTGAATTATACTACACCTTATCCTTGCAGGCTGCGCTGTCCTCAGGAGGGCAGAGGTGGTGCCCACCCCACACCCTCTGCTGTGATGGGAGGTGGAGTTACCAGCTGTGGTGCTGGCCTGCCCGCCCCACCTTCCCTTGCCTCTGTGGTGTGTCTTGGGTTGTTTCAGTTCAGGTACCCCCCACCCTGAGGCCAGTCTTTAGAGCAATGCTGGGGTATATACGTCCTGTAGGCACCTGAGACCCTTTCATAGGGCCATGAGATAAAATTGTGTTGACTATAGTAGTAACATTACCTACCTTACCTCAGGAAAAATTCCTGAAGCCATGGGATAATTGATGGCCTCACTTCTCTGGATTGCTACTGGAATGTGTACTTGGGTTTTGTTTTGTGTTTTTTTTTCTTTTTCCAAATACAATTCCTAGCAGAGGCTGTTCAACTACTAGAAGCTCTGAAGTATGGAGTGTTGTGTCCCCCACCTCTGTCCATCCATCCATCCATCCATCCTTGTTCATACTAGTTCCTGTGAATCTCCTCAGCAGCCTTGAATATTACCACTGTGGGCGAGCATCCAGATTGAGCTCCTGTAATTTCTGCCCACAGACTTTATTTTATTTTATTTTATTTTTGCATGTGGGCTGATGCAGGACTAGAGAGCAGGTGGAGGCCATCATCTCTTGGGGTGAGGACTATGTCCTGAGGGCCCTGTCTTGAGCATGTACTCAGTGAAATTGGGGAAAGACCTTCCCACCTTCCTCTCCCTAAGTGAGCTGTCTCCTCAGATGGCTGCCCTTACCTGAAGCCCTTCCAGGATGCAAGCAGAGAGGTCCCAAGAAGGACAGGGATCCAGGGCTGTTAGGAAATGGTTCAGTGGATTCTGACTCCACCCTGAACCCAACTCCCATCCCTACCCCAATCTAAGCTGGGGATAGCAAATAAGGATAAGGCATTTAGAGCATGCCAGGCCTGGGCCAGAGCTGGCTGTGGACAGCATCACCACGTGGGCCCTTCGGTGAGAGCAGGGTAGCATTCACTTCTGTAGCTGCTGTACCGTGCAACCACAAAGCGGATAGCTAAAAGCAGCTGAAATGTACTTTTCAGATTTCCTGAATGAAACCAGAAATCTAAGAGGAAGACACTGGCTGCCAGGGGTGGTTCTTCCTGGAGGCTCCAAGGGAGAATCCATTTTCCTGCTCCTCTCTCCTCATCTCCAGTGCTGGAGCTGGCAACTCGGAGATTATAGACTGTTCCCGTCGCTTACCGCCACATCCTCCTCACTAAACCTCCCTCTTGTAACTTGTAGTTTATCTCAAGATTTTTGCCCTAATTTTATCTATGAAGAGGTTTGTTTGTTTGTTTGTTTTTTCCCCCCTCTCCTTCCAAATTAGGCCACATCAGAAGTTTGGGAGTGGTTAAGGCTTGGCTATGTCTTTTCATTGCTTATCCTGCTGCAAGCCGCTGGGAGCTTGTCTGGTGTGCCATCCATTTAATGGAGACTAGGCCTGACTTGACACATGCAATGCCAGACCTTGCCAAGGTGCTAATGATTGATAGGCCTTGTCAATCAATGTCTTGAGAATGGAATCGGCATGTGACATTTTTCCATCTTCTTTTAACAAGAGCCTCCCCCCCCCCCCAGCCAGTTAGCAGTGTATTCAACATTACCATTTCTCAGACCATGGTTGGGTTAAATATTTCTTAAAATGTATTTAAGCATCCTTTTTTTTTTTTTTAAACAAATTAGGATATGGTGATACATGTGAATGGCGTGACACGTGTGGAGATCAGAAGATAATTTTTAGGAATTGGTTCCCTCTACCGTGTGGGTTCTGGGGCTGGAACTCGAGGTATCGGGCTTGATGAAGCAAGTGCCTTCTTCACCTGTTGAGCCATCTCTTGCAAACCCTTAAAGATCATATTACTCCTTACTGTTATTTTTAAGAAGACCCGCAACACAGAAAAGCTTATAGTAAAGCTGTGTTCAGTTCAGTACTGATCCCCTGATCTGATTTCAGTGTCCTGTTGGGCACTGTTTATATATATATATATATATTTTTTTTTTTTTTTAATTTCTCAAATTAATCTGTTGGTTTTGTGTAGTTACATTTAAGAACTTACCTCACTCATACCCTTCTCCTCATCTCCCCTCGATCTGATGAATATATAATTTTAATTATTATATTATTGTAATCCTACTGTGTGTCTGCCACCATTTCCTTGAAAGCCACATTTTCTGATGGGCGGTGGGATTTGTCTGTGGCACTGATCCCGTGCAGTGTTGAAATCTAGCGCTGGGTTTCTGTGACTGGAACTGTAATGTCTGATAGACCTGCCGGGGCCTGTGTTGGGATTACAGCACCTTCTGCATTCTCCTGGCCGTGTTGGAGAAGATAAGTAGTTTTATATATGAAAGGTACTCAGAGCCTTTGGGCTCTTGGCCGGCTGCACACAACCATCTGGCATTTTAGTGTGCTTTTAATTTGATCCTTGTTGGCTTGCGTGTCGATCAGTCCTGTATTTTCTGTAACTTGTTGTCACCTTTTTTCTAATAAAGATAAAAGTAATAGGCCCTCCCCATGTCCTTAAGTTTATCTGATGTGTTGATCATGCTTTCTGCCAGAACTACTTTCTCCCTGGATTATTGCCTCTGTGCACCTTTGGGCCCTACAGAGTTGCCTCTCCAAACCCCCCCCCCCCCATCTTGCCCTTGGCTCGTGATTTCTCTTGGTTTTGCTGGAGTATATGAGATGTGAACTCAGCTGCCCTCCAGCATGTCCAGCCTGATGTATACATGTAGTGTCTGTCTGTCCTGCCTGGTTCTGGTGGGGAATACCTGGTGTTTGTTTCTCCTGTACCACCTTTTAAGTGTTGAGGTCTCCTTTTTCACTCACTGCAGTAATTATCCAGAAATCCTCCTAATAGGATGCTATTCTGCACATGGCCTCCTTCCCTCTGCCCAGTTCCCCATCTTACTCTCCCACGCTGCACACACCAACAAGACTTTTTCATTCAGCAGTTCACCGCATTCATTGTCTTATATTTTACCAGTCTGTACCTCTTCTTATCCTGGAACTTTCAGCTTTTAGCCCCTCACTGTCTGTTAAAAACAAAAAGCTAGGAATATACTCAAAGCAGAATCCTGGAAAATGGAACCAAAAGGCATGGGCAACCAACTAGTGGCCATGCCCCAGGTTGCTTGGTCTTGAAGGTCACCTCTCGGGATCTTTCCCTGAAAATTAACATGGAAACCCAACACAGCACACATGAGCCTTGTCTTCAACAGTCCTAGGGATGGAACACTGGACTTTCTCATATTTTGTAGAATTTTGATTTTTATTTCAGGATAGTTCTTTCTTTGAGTATATTTCCAGCTTTTGGGAGTTATTTAATAAGAATACTTTTAATTTCTTAGTGCTGGTTTGTGTGTGTGTGTGTCCCTCGACTTGCCCTTTTTTTAAAAAAGATTTATTTATTTATTTATTTAATGTATGTAAGTACACTGTAGCTGTACAGATGGTTGTGAGCCTTCACATGGTTGTTGGGAATTGAATTTTAGGACTTCTGCTCACTCCAGTCAGCCCTGCTTGCTCAAGCCCAGAGATTTATTTATTATTATACATAAGTAACACTGTAGCTGTCTTCAGACACACTAGAAGAGGGCATCAGATCTCATTAGGGATGGTTGTGAGCCACCATGTGCTTGCTGGGATTTGAACTCAGGACTGCTCTCCTGGTCAGTGCTCTTACCGCTGAGCCATCTCAGCAGCCCCTGAACTTGCTTTTTATGACAGTTTTGTTTGTTCTGTGCCTGGCATTGTATTTCAGGTTCTGTTGAGGGTTCTAATTAGAGGTTTTAGGTTAATTGTCCTGTTTGCCAGCTTCTCCCCTTTTCCTCCACAGTTGGGGGCTCTCTTGCCATTTTCTTTCCCTTTCACACTAGTGATTTTCTTTGGCAGTCAGGTGACCCTGAGTGTCTGTTAATGTTTAAGGTGGTTGGGTGGGTGCTGTGGATTTCTTTTGCTGGACTTAGGTGGGATAACTTCAGGAGCTTGCAATCTTCCTTATAGCTTCTGTAGGGCATGGAAGCAGAGAAAAGGGAAGAAAGGCAACTGTGGGACTCCTCCAGTTCCAGAGAAGTTGATTCATCTTTCTTTCCTTTTCTTTTCCTCTTTTTTAACCCCCCACTGTGTATAGTAAAGAGTTTAGGTGAATACTAGCTTGCTCCTTGATCTGAGCAACGACAGCATCCTGGTCCATCCAGACGGAGAGAATGCACACTCACTGCCTCTGAGTTCCACTGTGATTTGCTGTCCACGCCTGTGTGGGCCCCTCCTGGGCCAGCGGGGGTCGTCATTGTCCTCTGTCATCCTGTTTTGAGTCTACAAGAGCCTGTTGGAAATTTGATACATCCATGGCCTGCTGTAGGGTCTCTTGTCAGAGCAGGAGCAGCAGGCCATGTTGTTCTTTCTTCATCAAACCCGTCGTCTGCTTCCATCTCAGGTGTGGGCTTGGCACAGAATGGGAAGGAAAATAGGCCTTGGAGCATGGTGCGAGCCAGTGGCGAGACAGTGGGGCGTGGCCGAGACTTAACCTCTGTTCTGTCCCCTGCAGGTGAGAGGCCTTTCGCTTGCAGCTGGCAGGAGTGCAACAAGAAGTTCGCGCGCTCGGACGAGCTGGCACGGCACTATCGCACGCACACGGGCGAGAAGAAGTTCAGCTGCCCCATCTGCGAGAAGCGCTTCATGCGGAGCGACCACCTGACGAAGCACGCACGCCGCCACGCCAACTTCCACCCAGGCATGCTGCAGCGGCGCGGCGGGGGCTCGAGGACCGGCTCGCTCAGCGACTACAGCCGCTCGGATGCCAGCAGCCCCACCATCAGCCCGGCCAGCTCACCCTGAGCACCCGCGCCTGGACCGCGCCTCCTCGCCCCTTTGGTAATAGGAAAGCTGAGCGAACTTGAGAAGTCCACAGCAAAACAGTTTTCTTCACCTCAGGTGTCAATTTTTAACAAAAAGGAAAAAAAAATCTCAAAAAATAAAACAAAACAAAAACACCACCCACAAATTGCACAATACAGCTATCCACGAAGTTGAGATTCAGCGGTGTTGAAACCCCCCCCTTTCTCAGGGATGAACGCGGTCCACGAGGTCAGTGAGGGCATGCCTTTCTGCCGCCTTACTTTGTACATAGATTTGCACTCTGGAGTTTTCTGTGAGGTTTAGGATTACATTGGGGCAGAACAGGACAGCTGGAGATAGAGATACGGTGTTTTTGCAGTAGACCCCCCCAAAGGCCTATGACCCTCTCTTGCCTACCACTCAATTGTGGTTCTCTGCCCTTTGGCCTGGCTGAGAGACCGGCCACCTCACACGGATGTGGTAAGCCATGATAGACCATGGGAGTGCTCGCCTATGGAACTGTGAAGGACCTCTGCCTGCTAAGGCTGGGCCTGCCTGCCTGCCTGCCTGCCTGCCTGCCTACCTACCTGCTTCCAGAAATCCTTGGGAAAATGGAGGCCAGATGCAAACCCTGCCTGGATTGGCACATCATGGTTGCCAACCACCCAAGGAGGCGGCTGGGCCCTGCTTGCCCTACAAGAAGGCACCTGGGACCCTTCACTGTCACACTATGTTCTCAGACTGGGAAATAGTTCCCTGGGCACATTGTACTGAACCTGCTTCTCCCCAAAATCGGTGTTTTATCTGGCTCCCTAAGCTCTCGTGACCTGGGCCACAGGACAGGACCATCATGACCCCTCTGCCTCTTCAGTCTGTGAGTGTGGTAGCGCTCACACATCCCACAGGACTGGACTGATGGTGGCAAAGGCATCCTCAGTTAACACCTCAGAGCAGCACAGCAGGTGCTCCAGGAGATGCTATTGGAGAGACAAGGACTGCTTTTCTGGGGAACACCGGATGAAAATTGTGGGAATTGCTTTCTCAGACCCCTGGGTACAGACTTAGCAAACCCACAGTTCCACACTGTTGCATTATCCACTTTTCTGTCCTGCTTCTGCCTGCCCTGCCTGGGAGCTCCCAAACCACACCCAGTCCGCAGTGTGGCTTAGGGCAGGGGTGGGTGGCCTGCTGGTTGGACAGCAGGAATAGACACCAGGTCTGCTCTATTTCTCCCGGAGCCCAGCCCTGGGCTACATTGGCTTCAGGTGCTGGGCCTCATCAGCAAGACCATGTTCTGGTTGCTCATTTGCAGATACTTGGAGTATCATCTACTCCCACCCTGCAGAGGCCCAGGCATTCTTCCCCTTCTCCCAAGAACTGGGGCCTAGGAACACAAAGCCCCAGGACTGGATATGTGTGTGTGTGTGTGTGTGTGTGTGTGGTGTGTGTGTGTGTGTGTGTGTGTGTGTGTGTGTGTGTATTGGGTGGTGGGTGGGTTTGGGATGGACATGGGTTATCTTACAGAGACCTCTCTTCATTTTGATGTGGAGGATCGGCCCTTGTGACTCAGAGGGTCGTAGATGGGCTTCCTGGGCCCAGTGTGCCTTGGTTGTGGCCATTCTGCCTCCACCCCAACCTTCACACAGTGTGGGGGTGCAGCACAGGGAAAACCCAGAGACCATGCCCAGCCAAGTCTGCAGTTTCCGGCTATTGTCATGTGGCTCCCACATGGATCTTGGGCACCCCTTTCTAACTACCTGTGTCAGCTACAAGAGGCTAAAAATGGCATATGGTGGCTTCTGGTGGCACAGTAGGTGCTGAACTAGGCTGTGGCATTGTTGCTGCCAAAAGCAGGCATGGTGGGCGGGGGTGGTGGTGATGGTCCCTGCCCTGGTCCAGTGCAAAGCTGGTAACAGCTCTGCTTGCATTTCACCTGGGGAAGAGAGTGGGGTATGTGGCCAGGACCTTGACTGAAGAAGGGAGCCCTGGGTGCTTGGGGTGTGGCGATCTTCATGCTGAGTTCCAAAGTGTAGTCCCTCCCAAAGTCATTTGTGTGAGGCAGAGAAAGCCACACTCTGAACACATTTCATGTCTCAGGAATTCACATTCCAGATTCAGGAATTTTATTCCAAAGTCCTTTGGTGCACCTACATCCACAGTTCTGAAGACAGAGGCAGCAGTGTGCCCCAAAGGCCAGCCAAGGTCTCTCCTTGGGAGGAGCCAGGTGTCTCCTTGTGACCTACCTCCCCACAGAGTCACAGCAGGAGGCCTTCTGACTCCGCCACTGTCTGCACACAGGAAGGATAAAAGGACTCTAAGCCCCATCATTTTGGAATAAAAGAAAGAGCTGGTTTGTTTTAGAGCGGGTTTGGGGGGAGGGGGAGGGAAAGCGGGCATAGGCTGTTTCCAAAGAGAGCACTTAATTTAATTTTTCCTCTGAATGACCCAGGGCTGTTCCATCTGATAGATGGAAGGGTAACATTGCCTTAAAACAGAAATATGCAGGCGTTGGCTATTTTTGGCAAATGAACGTGTCTTCATTCCCAAAGTGGTTCTCCTTTAATGGCAGGGTGTGGTCCTTTGGCATGGGGCCAGGGTACCCCTCATAGACCCCCCCCATATCATCTGGGGCTTCAGTTCATCTCTTCAAGGGGTGGGAGGAAGGAAGGAACATGACTAGCTTCAGTTCCAGTGGCTTCTCATTAGGTTCCCATCTTGTCATAAACAAGGGATGCCTTCGAAGATGCAGCCTTCCCAGCCGCGGTCTGTTGCAGGATCTTTGAGTTTTTGCGGTTTATGGCCATATTTTCTGTTTTCAGTTTGAGGAACCCCTAGGGTGCCCAGGAATAATACTGAAAAGTCAAATCTTTATTTTCGGGATGGGAAGCAGAGATCCCACAATGAAAGTGCCTGAGTGAAGGGAGAGTTCCTACAGCAGCGTGGAAGAGGAACTCTGGACTTCAGCCATCAAGGGGCTGGAGTTTAGCTCATGTCCCAAATGAGAAAGTCCTTCTTTGCATCAGCCATATTATGGGGCCACTGTCTGTTCCCCAGATGCCTACTGAATCCTACAGCCATACAGAAAATAGCCCTTTCCAAAGAGGGCCTTCGGTTCTCTCTTGATGGGTGCTACGTAGGGGTGGACAGTGATGCCCTCCATGGGAGTGTGGTCCTGGAGGTGCTCTACTGTGTCCTGCCATGCCCATTACTCACAGGACATGAGATGCAAAGGCTCCCCACCTCCAGCCACACCGTGGCAACCTTGTTCTGAGGCCAGCACTGGGGCAGGTGCACCAGATTCACCAGAGTGCAGCCTCCAGGTGCAAAATCCTGCACCCCCGGCGACCCCAGTGAGGGGTGGTTCAGATGTGGGGATGGATGAGGGAAGGTGACATTCTCTGGTCCCAGGAGAAATGTGGCAGAACAGAGGGGTTACCTTTCGAGATGAATGCCTCGGCCCCACTCCGTCCAGAAGATCGGCCCTTTTCTTGCCGGAAGCAGGTGCTACGATGGACTGCGCAGGGTCACCGCATTTCCTAGATGCTTCAGCTGGGATCTCCGCCAAGCAGGGGCGCCGTCCGTCCGGGTGAGGCTAACCTGAGCAATAGCTTGGCCTTGGCTCTCAGCTCTGGTTGTGGCTTTGGTTACAAGGCTACCTGTTTTGACCTCTGACAGGTGTTACCCATTGTCCCCACCCCCACCCCACTGCCGTCCCACTTCACGAAAGGTCATTTGGTCAGAGACGGTGCTGGAAGGTCTATGTGTAGCTATGTTGTGATGATCGGTAAGAGATGGTTTGTAGGTCACCCACTTTTGTCTTTTTTTTTTTTTTCCTGTCCAAAGTTTCCATCTGTCCGTTCTGGAGGCTGTATCTTTCAAAGCTAAAATCCAGATGTTTGACTCACTGTTTTGAAGTCAGGATGGCACTAGGAAGAGCCAGGTCCTATGACTAATTTTCCTGATTCTGAGTCTTCAAANGTTTGTCCTGGACACATTCCAGAGAATTTTGTACCCGACCATGGATGCACAGTCCAACTTACTACTGATACAGGCCTGAGCACTGCTGAGGGAGAGGCCCTTCCTCTTGGTGGCCAGAGGCCCCAGTCCACCAGGGACTGGAGGCTTGATTGGTTTCTTTGACCCCTACCGAGTTAGTTAGTGGACTTGCTCTGGAACTGTAGCCTAGCCCAGTTGTAGTGTCCCCTCCCCCACACCTCCCCCATCTCACACAGCTTTAAAACCTTACTACTTTTATTTAGAAACAAACAGGATGGCAGAAAGGACACCTCCCCCCGCATTCCTGGGGGTGGGCAGGAAACTTGGGTCAGGCGTGAGAGAGGGGTTTTCTCCCGGCTGTTTCCCTGGAGTACTTACTGCGGGTCAACTGCCTGTGCTCAGTCATCCAATGCCTGTGGGCCAGGTTGCCTGTCTGGGTACTGAGACTCTAGACTTAGGAGAATTCCTCCCCCAGGAGTAGCTAGATCTACTTCTCTTGTGACTCAGACACTGCCTGGTCATCTGCTNCAGTGGCATACCTGACTTACAATGTCTACCCAAGTACGTGGGTAGAAGGATCTTTCTGTTCCCCCATTGCACACTGGAGAAGCCCTGGGTACCNGGTGTGGGGACCCCATGGACAGTACCGTAAGGCTCCCTGCTGAGCCACTATGCATTGTGGGGTCAGAGCTCCTGTCCCTCCTTGGTGACTGGAAACCCCTGCTGTGGTTTTTTTGGACAGGCCCAGGTGACTGCTTCCCATCCAAAGCCATCGGTGGAACTTCTGTGGGATCCTTTGCCAAAATCCCAAGGCAAAAATCCAAGGGTCCAAGGCCATTTCCATCAGCTTCCCAGTTCCCTTTTCCATAGGAACTTTTTTGTTTAAACCTAGCTCCCAACATGCTTCCAAAGGCCATGTTCCGTCTTTCCTGGATCACTACAGTGAAGTATTACAGTTGTACAGTTTCCCAATCTGGCCTTGGCTTGCTCGGATAAAACTTTGTTATGTATTTTGTAAGGCATAGATTCTATATTGTAATGTCCTATGCAAAAGAAAAAAAATTAATGAAATTGTAAATTTTATTGTTTTAACATGTATGCATGTTTAGTGACGTTTACATTTTGAAATAAAATTTATGATTCATTATTTTATTTGCCTAGGTGATTGAGTTGAGGGGCGTGGTCTGCAGAGGTTCTGTTAAAGGGGCAGAAGCTAAAATCTGGAGAAACTCCAGTCATTGATCCGAGAGGCAGAATCTCAGCTGGGGCTTTGAACAAGGGTGGCTTCTCTTTTGGGTGTTCTGTCCTGTCATGTGGGGCTTCTTTGAGCCCATTAACTAAAGGTCAATGGGAGGATATGATGCCCATGTTTCCAGAGGGTTATAAGCTTCCTTCAGCCTTCCTTTATGTTACATGTCACTGTAACAAATGGGATAATCAACTCAGTTTAGAAAGGGCGTCTTTTGGCTCATGGTTTCATAGGGTCAACCATAGCCATTTAGCTCCTTTGCTATAAGCCTCTGATAAGGCCGCATGTCGTACCAAGATGGAGAGGGAGGGCCAATGCCGCTCACTTTTTTCTGTGAGTTAGAAGAGAGAGCCAGGTACCCACTGTGTCCTTGATGGGCACAGTATTATTACCACATGGATGCCTGGAAGATGCTTCCAACTCAAGCTATAGCACTCCCACAAGCACCTACACTCTCCCTGGATACAGCTACCCTTTGTCTGGGCTTCTAGAAAATGTCTATTTCTAGCCACAGAAGTTATATGGTTGGTTAGAGGCCAAAATTCACTGCCTAGGGAAGAGGCAAGATTGTCAACACCAGAGGCCAAATTTCATTCATTGTCCATGGCTGCTCCTGGATGCCAGCAATGGAAAACAACAGCCAGCAGGGTCAGGTGTGTGACTCGGTCTGTCCCCCGTGGCCTGTATCCACAGTAGCTTGGGGGCAGCGGGGAGAAGACCGGTTGCGGCCCATATCCACCTTTTGATCCAGGAGGACACAGTGGTACCCATGCTGTAAGCCGTTTCAATCTGCATGTGTAAGTAAAACCCACTAAGAAATTATAAATACTAGTAAAGGAAGGCATTTCAGTTGATGATAGGATTTGCTGACACTACATAGACACTGTTTCCTAAGATTAGGAGAGGTGTGTGTACTGAAAGCACCCAAACATGTTAACAGCCATAAACACATCATCCTGAGGTATGTGTTGGCACAGGATACTTGAGGCCGGTTCTCAGTTGGAGTCTTGCCCCGGGACAGTGTAGTTCACCTCCTCTGCAGTGTTCCCGTATTGTGTAGGAACTTCCGAAGACAGCGGTAACCATAGGGTGGGTCTGCTTCCATAAACAGTTGTGTAGGGAAAGGGTCCCAGAGGCTTTAAAAAATACTGACAGAAAAAGGAAGGGCTTGCCACTCATGACGTCACTGCTGAGAGCTCCTTCTAAGAGGGAAGCTGCATTGACTGCCCCAGAGGCCTTGAGGGGGGGCCCCAGTAGTGGAAAAGAAACAGCACATCCTCCAAGAAGCAAGTGGCAGCTTTTACTGATACTTGGAAGTGGAATTCATTAGTACGTGTGATGTCCAAACACCACACCTTTGTGTCCAGGCCAGGGGAAGAGTGGTGTCAAGTGGGATTGAGTGTGTCAGGCTTCCATCATCTCAGAGAGCAGAGTCTGGCCAAGGTTCACAAGCCACATCGGCCTCTTTAAGGATGGACTTACCATGTGTCCTTGTCTGTCTCCTGCTTTCAGGAATGTGGTGTCACAGGGTTAGTTATAATGAACAGGGGTTTGTTTTGACTCAGCCTTTTTTTTACAGACGCAAGGTCTGTTGCTCACGTTCTGATTGCCTTCCTCCCAGCAGAGTCCCAAGACAGCACATATAGAGAGGCACGTGTGTGCATTGCATGTATCACCTCCGGATTCTCTTTATGCATCAGTCAGTCATGGGGGCTTCACTCCTAACCAAATACCTTGCTGTAAATAAACATCACGGTGGGATTAAGCTTCTGCCTCTTTTACCCCCCCCCACTATGGTTTAACTCCCCCATACCTTTTTTGTCGGGAAGGAACCAAATCCAAACCACAGTACCACCCTTGGAACCAGCCTGCAGACTGTGAGCACCCCATTGCTCGAGACATTCAAGCAGATGGTAAAACACTGCTTGGCAGGAACACCATGGAGAGAGCTGTGTTCTAGAAGAGCCACACTTACTATGCACGGGGTGGGCTGCCTGCTTTAGGTGATTCACAGGGCATACTCATGAAGACTCTTGGAAGCCCTCCTTGTAGCCTGCCAGCCATTCACCTGCTGGAGACCTTAAATGACAAGTTAGGCGTGTGATTTGTGCTGAGGACGCACAGAAGGGCTCAGCCTCTCCAATCAAATCTCATAAGCGCCGTGATAGAACACTTAACTGTGAGCAACACTCCTCGGGTCTTAACATGCAAAGCGGTGTGATCGGGTAAAGTCCCAACTCTGAAAAGCCACATCACGTCTGTCTGTCCTGCTCCAACAAGGGCGAAAGACTGACTCCATGATAGTAGTAGGAAGGGTAGGCAGGCTTTAACGGTATTCCTTAGACTCCTTCCTGTTACTGCTTTAACAAACTTCCCCAGACAGCAACTTAGGGCAACACACACTTAATTTTTTTCTCATCAATTCCTGAAGGTCAAAAGTCGAAACTGAGTTTTCCTGGGTTGTAGTCAGGGTATCAGTATGACTGGTTCCTTCTGAAAGTTATTAGAGCCCATGTACATTCCTTGGCTTGTGGCCCCATCATCTCTTCCAAACCATCAGGGGAGTCTTCTATAGTGTCTACTTCTGTGATTGCATCTGACCTACCTAGTAATGCAGGCTCACCAGGCTGCACTTAAAGAACAGAAGGGCTAGGAAGGCCCCAGGTCCCCCCGAACTGAGGTCCTTCATACCTTTCCCTTCGCCTTAGATTCCAGATTGCTCCTGGAAAATGGGCACCATCGGCACCACCCCATCCCTGCAAGTATGCCACAGTGGTGACTATTGCAGTCCTGGACAGGGCTTGGGTCTCCATGCTGATACTGGGATGGGCTTCCCATCTTGAACACACTGAGCATGACTTGTGCAGCTACAGTGAGCCTGCTCAGGCTTTTGGTGTGTGGAGGTGAGGCAGCAGAGGCCAGGAGTTGCATCAGCAGGACAGGACCTGGGCCAAGCCTTCAGGCCAACCATGGTCTGGCCTCTATTCCCAGACACTTGTGGGAAACGGCATGCAGCTCTGCAGGATTGTTGTGGACGGAGACCAAGACCAACCTGGGATGAGGGTTGCCTGGCTCACACTGCCACCCCTGCCTGGATGCCTGGAGCAGCAGCCATCTCTGCTTCTCCACTTCCACTGCTGTCTGATATGTCTGTACACCAAGGGGCAGATGCTGCTTGGTCAGCACCATCAGCAGAAGGTACGAGCAGTACTGATCTATAACACAGAAAAGATAAAGTCAAAGAGGTAAAGTGGCCTTCCCAAGATTGCACAGCTCACAGAGGTCAGAGATTTAGACTTTGGGTTAAGTAAAAAGTTACTATAACCTATCTGGGGGTACTTCTGCTGCCCAGTTGTTAATGCCACAAGGGTGTTCCCCCAGTAGTTGTAGTCATGCATGAATCTCCCCAACACCCTGAGTTCACTTCCTATGCACGTACACACAGCAGTGAGATTGCCAGCTCACAGGAGAGTTCTACTTTTAGTGTGTTCAGGCTCCTCTTTGTTGTTTCCATAAATACTCATTCCCGTTGACTATATAGATTGAGAGGGGGTCCCTTTTCACAGCATCCTCACTAATACTAGTTTGTTTGTCTGGTTTTGTGGTTGTTTTGCGAGAGTGTCTGGTTAGCCCAGATTGGCCTAGAACTCTCAATCCTCCTGCCTCAGCCTCTTGAGTGTCAGGATAAGAGGTGTGGTGTTTTTGGATAATGCCCGAGTCATTCTTTATAACTGGCTGAGTCTTAACATCCTCCATTTTCAACCTTACTAGTTAGGACATGACTTACATGTGGGCTCTCTAGAAGCATTGGGTGAGAGAGAATCTATAGTATTTGTCGACATTGCTTTGTGACCAGCGTCTCCTTGAATCCCCCGAACACATATTCCGTGGAGGCAAGGTTGTTGATTGAGTGCTGTTGATGTGATGCTTAGGAAACTGGTCAGTACCTGCTTACTCTAGTAAACAGACCAGCCCCCACCTCTTGCCTGTGTCCTGATCTTTTCTCTTAGCCACAGATGTTTGCGAGATCAGTCCCTGGACAGTAGCCCTGTCAGACTGGGAAGATGACCTTGTTCCTCAGCTCAGCCACGTCTTCCCCAGTGAGCTTCCTACCTGTGAAGACTTCTACTGTGACAGGAGCAGGTGGCAGTTCACGGAGGCTGTGTAGTAATGGACTCAGAAACCCCCAGATCCAGGCAGGTAACAAACGCCTCTGCAGTGGGGATGAAGGGCCAGGAGAGGCACACATGGCAATTGCCAGCAAGCTGGCACTAGTGTGAGGAGTCAGTCTGAACTCACACTTTCCTCACACATAGTTCTGTAAATGTAGCAGATATTAAATTATGAATTATGAAAGCCAAAAATATTTAAAACCTTCTTAACATCCAAGGTGAGGAGTTGTCTCAGTGAATCATACAATATCAAGCTAATTTCTAAGGAATCAAATCCTGTAAGAATAGGATTTGGTCAAGGCAGGGCGGGAGGGGGCGGGAGGGGACCTCAGTAGATGGCTCCAGAGTACTGTCTGTGACTGCATAGGCATGGACTTAGATCCCCAGTAGCCCTGTAAAAAGGGGGTATGGATGTGCCAGCAATCCCATCTCTGGAGGAAGCAAGTAGGAAGACCCTTGGGATTTGATGATGAACCAGATTCGCAAAATCAGTGAGTTCTAGATTCATCTAGAGACCCTGCCTTAAGTCATAATAAGGTAGAGAAGGAGGCAGACACCCAGCATCAATGTCTTGCTCCAAATCCACACACACACACAAAGTTCGTGCACGTGCTCAACACACACACACACACACACACACACACACACACATTGTCTACAGCTATTCCATGTTTGTATTATTCATGTATAGAAGAAAGGTGTGTGGGACACAAACTCAGGTGCACGTTACCATTTGGCATCCAAAGACACACATTTGCCTACTTGCTTTTATTCTCTAAAATTTCAAAACTGCTCAGGTAGAGTTTATGTGAGGAAAACCTACAATAGAACTCTTCTGAGGTAAAGGCTTGCCAAGGGCCAACTGATGACATGTGGCCTGCCCTTAGAACAGGATGGGACTCACCCTAGATGTCCCCAACAGGAGTCCATGGGAGGACAGATGTGTTCCAGGTCTCTTCTCCCTGCCCCCCAGCACAGTAGCATGAAGAAAGGACAAGAAATTAAATATTCCATCCTCCGTGTCACACTTCAAATTAGCTGTCCCAGGAAATCGAGCTACAGACTAATGGGAGCCATTCAGCTATGCCAGCCTCCCACACAGCGTTGCCTGCTGCGGGCTGAATGTCACCTGCCTTTCTTCATATGTTGCACCTGAATCCCAAGGGAAGGAATTAAGTCACCAGGAGGCACTCATGTTCGCACAGTGCTCTTGACAAGTTTGGTACATTCATAAGGAGACAAGAGAGATGATCTCTCCTGGACACTTGAGGACACAGGGAAGAGGTTGGCATTCTGCAAGCCCAGAAGCCTGCCCCCTCCAGACACTGGATCGGAACCACCCCGATCTTCTGCGCCACTAAGTCTGTGACCAATAAATGTTAGCGGTATGTGGTGGTTTGTTTTAGCAACCTAAACTGACTCTAGAGTCTAAAGCGTGACTACGAAACCACATGGTGAAGATTCACTATCAATTAGATGGCTCCAAAGGTCCAGGGGTTCATCAATGCCCACATGTTACATTTCAAGTTTATTAGTGGGGCATGTGCTCCCTTTCTCTGTTTGTGCTCCACGTGTTGGAATTTACAGGGTACAGGTTCTGGTGTGCATCCTGGGCGTGTCTGAGATGGTCTGAAGCTCATCCCTGCAGCGTGAGGACCGCAGGGTGTGGGGAAGGCAGTGGCCCGTCTATCCTCTGCACAGAGCAGAGCAGTGTGCTCCAAAGGAGGGATGTTGCCAGGGAGTCTGGTACCCAGATCACTGTTCAGCTTGGACTCCAGCCATTCGGCGACACAGAGTAAAAATAGAATAAGCTGTCTCCAGTAGGGAGAAGGGGCCTGAAGCTTGGTGGGAAGCCTCTTAAAGGAGAGCAGGTTTTATTAATGTGAGCCCAGAGAAGGATGCTGTGGTGTGGGTACGGTCACAGGTACCTGAAGGTGGGTGATGGGTGCTCACTGCTCTTTCAGGCTGGCACCCAGTCCTTGGATAACCATGGGAGATGGTTCGTTTTCCTGTATGTATGTACTCGGGAAAAGAACAAATGTACCATCTACATTTGGTGATGGCTGTAAAATTGATTGAGAAAATGCCAGTGGAAATGCTTCAAAATGTCCAAGCAGCAAATGTTTTATTTTAGCATGCTGTGTCAAGGCATTCAGAGACTTCGAAGTAATTTGATTATGGGTTCCAGTTTTTGGTTTGTTTGTTTGTTTGTTTGTTTAATGCTACTTCTCTAGGCTTTCCCCAAGCTCTAATTCCTTCACAGTATGTATCATATAAGAATTTAGATTTTTTTAAAAAGATTTATTTATTTATTTATTATATGTAAGTACACTGTAGCTGTCTTCCCAGAAGAGGGCATCGGATCCCATTACGGATGGATGTGAGCCACCATGGGGTTGCTGGGAATTGAACTCAGGACCTGTAGAAGAGCAGTCAGTGCTCTTAACCACTGAGCCATCTTTCCAGCCCGGGCTCCAGTTTTTAAAGCTAGTGAAAGTTACACATAGGAACAAAACTTTAGAAAGTAAGAGCCCCTCCCCAAGTCCCAGTGACAGACTCTCCTCCTTGCCTGCTCCACCCGCCCTAAGTACCAGTAAGATGTCTCCTAGTGTTTCAGAACCTTGCCGCGGAAGTCCAAGTCCGACATTACCAAAAAGCCCTGAGCTCTGTACAAAATGTCAGACTCCCTTTGTCAGCAGGGCCTCCTCTTCTCTACCTGGGGGCGTCTTGAACCCCTCCACCTACGGGAGGAATGTCAACTAGCCCTGCACCTGAGATTCCTGGAGTACCTCCCCATGCTAATGAGGCATCTCAGTCCCTTTGCCCACCCTGGATATTCTCATCCCCTCCCCCCAAAACTATAGAACCCTTGGTTCACCCCAAATAAAGCCAGATATACCGTACCACCAGAATAAAGAACTATAAACAAGCTAAGATTATCTTCAGAGAGCTGCTCCGTTGAAGATCGTTGGAGAGGGCCTTCACCTGAAAGAACTGTAACATTAAGATCCTCGGGAAGGCCTCGTCCCCTGCCTTGTCCCCGGTTCTCATTTCCTGCAGAACTCCACAGGTTCCTGTCTCCACTCCACCCTTGCAGCCTGGTGTGCAGCAGGTGCCTGGACACCCTGAGAGGAGAGGAAGACGAAGAACCACAGCTGGACCCCAAAATGCATACCGCATCTTTGTAGCACTTAAGTATTTTGTTTGCCATTCTCCTTTAAGGGCTTGTTTGTATTATTTTTAATTATCTGTATCTGTGTGGGAGTATGCATGTAAGTGCAGGTACCCGTGGAGGCCAGAGGTATTGGAGCCCTCCGGTGCAGGATTACAGTGAGCTGCCATGTGGGTGCTACAAGAACAACAAATGCTCTTTGCTAAGCCATCTCTCCAATCCCATGTCATTCTCTTAAAGAAAATGATTGTCCTTTCTGATTCAAAGAATGAATATGGTTATTAACTCTCCATCTCAGCCTCCCAGTCCTGGACCTGAGGTTCGCTGGGGAATCTATCTCTGCTCCATGACAGACATTCTGAAGTTACACAGCGCCCCTCCCGCCTCCCGCTTGCTGATCACCCTTTCCTACTTTTCTTCCCTGCCCTCCTCAGCCACTTGCTGTTTGTAAACTAAAGGCAGATGTGTGTGTGTGTGTGTGTGTGTGTGTGTGTGTGTGTGTGTACAGGAGGTTGAACCCAGAATGTCCTTCCTTGGAAGCTGTATACCTTGGCTTTTGAGACAGGGCCACACTCACTGGGGCCTGGGTCTGGCCACTGATACCCAGGGATCTGCTTATCTCCACCCTTCGCCCTGCCCCTTAACCCTTAGCCCCACCCCTTAGCCCCAGCCCTGACATTCTAGGTGAGCTACCATTCCCACTTTTCTTGTTGCTCTCATAAGGATGGATTTCAGTGGTTCAGAAGGGATTCGGGGTACCATGGTCACCCTGCTGCCAAAGGTCCCAGGGACATTCCCTTCTTTGTGAGCCTCGTGTGGCACTCGCTGATACCATGTAAGGAAGATATTTCTGACATCAAGAGCAAATTGGAAGCTAAGTGTGGTGTCCAAGCTACTTGGGACTTCTCTGCCTGGCTTTGGAAATCCAGCGAGACCTGTCTCTGAAGAACACACACACAAAGCAGAGGTTGGAGAGATAAGTGAGCTCTGAAGAACACTTGCTTCTCCAGAGGACCCAAGGTCAGTTCTCAGCACTGAGCAGCTCTCAACCTCCCGTAACTAAGCTCTAATGAATGCAACATCATTCTGATCTCCTTGGGCCAGTGTATACACACACACACACACACACACACACTCGATCTATGTTTTAAAAAGATTAGATGGCTCCCTTTCCACTGACATTTTATTTACTTTCAAGTTGGAGCTTGGTTTTCTTGCATATATCTTTGTCTCCATAGCTTTGAATTCCTCCCTAGCAAGACAGTGCCCCTTTGCCACCATTCTGCCTTACACCTCCTTCCCAGCCTTCTACCCTAATCTGACGACTCCCTGCTGGTCCTGGGATTCCCTCTGCTTTGATAGGGTAAGTAAATAGTCCAAAGCCCATGCCCTTTGCTTAATTTTCTCTCTTACTCTGCTGGACTGCATTCCTTACTAGTTATGCCAATGATATATGGGAGGTATGATTTGTTTTAGTTTATCTCTATTGTGTCTCATACTTAACTGATAGTTGGGCCCAGTATAGAAGATGAGGTTCGACAGTGCTTCTTGACTCTTCCACATCCATTGTGACAGACAGGAAGTCGGATGCCCCAGAGTCCTCGGTCTGTGTAACAAATGCACATTCACCCCATCTTTGAAATTTGTCAGGCAGTCATTCCCTGTCGCTTTGGCTCGCACACGTATCTCTCTGTGGTCCTTCCTTCGCCTGCATTCCTTGGGCAGCTCCATCTGGGGACTCTCTTCCATCCTGAGTGTTTTCTAATACCCTGTTGCTGACTGCCCTCCCTTCACCTTCTCCCTGAGGAACTCCTTAGTGGAGAGTGGGCTTACTGAATTGATTCTCAGTGTCTTCGCTCAGGATCAGCCTCTGTTACTTCCCTCCCCCTCTCTTCCTGTTTTCCTGAAGCTGAAGTAACCATTTGCTTTCAGGTCTCATTCATCTTCTGAAACCTAGACTATCTGTGTGGTATGTCAGTCTGTCAGGTCCTTTTCCATCCTTTTCTCTGTCCCCAGGAAGTGCCATGGTCCCCTCGGTGTGGTACCTTGCCCCTGTTCAGTTCTTATTGGGCCGCTGATACAGGTAAGGACTCCTGGGACCCTTCTCTGGAGCAGAGGCTGAGGAGGTTTTCCTGGCTGTTGGAACTTCTGGATGTAGTTGGTTGTGAGGACTAATGAGGTAAGAATCTGTGGGGAACTTATGGAGGGCTGTAAAGAAGGATTTAGGGGGCTATGAAGGGCTGAATGGAGCTGCAAGGGTGAGTTGGGAGGGGTTTGTGTAGGTAACAGTTCTTGGGCCATAGGAGACAGAGGGAGCTGTGCATGTCAGTCTTTAGAGCCAGTGAAGGTATTTCCCTCTTCAGTCTTCCAGGGGGCTCTCAGGGACAGTCAGAACCAAAGGAGGGGCAGAGGGACCAGGCCAGAAAGTCCTCCCAGAACTTCCCAAGGCTCTCATAAATTCCTGGAATTCTGAACTGCCTGCCCTCTGGTGTTTTCTGTGGAAACTTGGAAGGCTGTGAATCACGTCTGGGCTGATAGTGCCTGCTGGGCTGGGAGCCCCAGACTCATGAGAAGGAGGGGCTGCTCAGGGCCTGCCATCCCCCATAACTGCCCACATAGTGTCATGGACCCCAGGCCAGCTTTCTCATAGTTGGACCCCATCCCCAGGACAGTGATAGGTTGTCTAGGGCAGTGGTCCCTGGAGATCCTAAACCTGGCTCAGAGCACCCCAAGTGCTTTGGGCCCACTCCTGCCCCCCCCCCACTTGGTTCCCAAAGCCCCTCTTGGGAATAAAGATGGGAATGTGACAGTGCTCATCTTCCTGTTTCATCTGTCTGGGGAACTACCAACCCTGCTCAAGAGCCACTCTAGATTGAAAGAGGATGTTGTTTGGATAATTATAATCGCTGGTGGTCCTTTGCAAGCTCACAGTTGTTTCTGTGGTTGTTTTAAGTTACATTTGTTACTGTGAGGAAGAGGGTTTGGTCAGAGGACAACAGTGGTTCTGGGAGGATGGAACTCAGAAGCCTTGGAAGAAGGCTGGTGAGCCTGGTGAGCCATCTCTGGAGTCCTGCACTTTGGATGTTTAAGACCATCAGAGAGAGGGACCCTTATCGTTAGAGAGGGAACTGAGGACTGAGGCTCGCTCTCCCTGCCTCTTCTCTCCCTCTGGCCTATCTTAACTGCTCCACTCCCCCGTGACTTGGCTAGCCTGTCCCCGAGCTTCATCCTACCAACCCTTGTAACCATCCCTCCCCCCAGGGTCCTCTGCTTCCTGACCACACATCCCTCTGTCCTCCGAGTCTGCAGGTGACCTGTAATGAGTCTCTTCCTGTATTCCAGGCTTTCCCGAGGCTACCGTAGCTCTGTCTTCTCTCTCAGGAGGGATTCCGGAGGATGATCCCTCGTCCCAGGACCTCAAAGTGGAGCCATCCCAGTAGGTGACATTTCGGAAACTCTGAAGTCCGCCCTTGTTTCAGCAACGGGGACTCCAGGACCTTGCTGTAGTTGCGGTGAAGACTCACGCTGATTCCGTGAAAGGTCCCTGCCCTACTAGATACTTTCAGAAAGCCTGATTCCTGAAGCAGAGGTGGCCTGTTCCTGAGAGCTCTGAGTGTGTTTGTGTGTATGTGTGTGTGTGTGTCCAGCAAGGCCTTGTTACACACTGGGAGGGACAGGTATAAATTATCACCTCCATTTCACTGAGAAGAGGCCATACCACCTCATGGCTGCCACTCTGGCTGGAGCAAGACCACAGCCTTCTGTCTCTGCCTAGGGCCTTGGCCAGCCTCAACGGACTGGAGACTGGTCCATAGGCTCTTTCTCTTAAAACCTTTCTCCCCGCACCCTCTTTGCTCCTGTGGAGGTCAGGGAACCACTTTCAGGAGTTAGTTCTCCTTCATGCGGGTCTCGGGGATCAAACACACAGTCAGGCTTGGCGGCCACACTTTTGTCCACTGTTTTGCTGTCTTGTCCAACAGTTCTTTTCCAAGGAGAACCTTGAAGTATTTGTTACAAAAAGAGTTACTAGTTTGTTGGGACTGGGAGCTGGATGAGCACCCTCTGGTGTGGATGTTGGGGTGCACTCCCCACTTCCTGTAGGCTCTGCTTTCAGTGAATTCCTATTACACGGAGTTGTCACCCCCGCCCTGTAGGGATGGGTGGCTTGGCTGTGCAGCCTCCTCCCACACTGGCTATTAGACTGCTTATTCTTGTTCCCCAGAGCCAACCCCATTGTGCTTTGGGGTTGCATAGCAGCTGCTTCCGCCTCCTGGACAGAAGGGGAAACTGAGAAGCAGAGGCAGGCACCAGGATGACTCCAGCTGGTGTGGCCCCGAGGGTGGTGATAAGCAGCATTCCTGCGGAAATTACGCTCAAGGTCTGCTCGGAAGGGCTCCAGGTAGTAGGTGTGCTCGCAGTTCCTTCCCACAGCCCTACCCATGAGTAAACAGGCGTACGCAGAGAAACAAGAGCTAGCCATGGAAGACCACATCTTGGCCTCTCCTGCCCAAGGAGAGGAATTGCTGTTCTAAGCCTGCATAATGAGCCCTTCCCCCAGGTGACTCTGCCAGGGGCTCGCCTTGGCAGACAACAAAGGCAGCAAGCAAACAAGGTTGTTCCTAAGAAAATGTAAGAATTGAACACCAGGGGAAATCTTTTTAAAAAAGGAAAAGAAAAGAAAGAAAAAAGAGCGAGTGCTCAGATGGAGAGAGCTAATTGGCCTGGGAGGTGGCTACCCAAGCCCCTGCACCACAGCATGGTGCAGAGTCTGAGTTCAGCTTCTACAGTTGGGAGAGGAGATGGTATGACTTTTCCAGACCCAGGGGGTTATTCTGGACAAACTGCTTTTCAAACCTGTGGGGTGGGAGACAAGATAAATTGCAGAATTTTGCAGCTTCTGGGCTCCAGGGCCAGCTGCTTTCCTGGAGTTCTGTGGATGGCAGGTTTCCTGGAACTTTGGTCTTGTTTTAGGGTCTTGAGTTTTTTTTTTTTTTTTTGGGGTTTTTCTTTTGTTTTTTTTTATTTTGTTTTTTTTGGGGGGGGGGGAACTTTTAAAATTCCAGATCCTTTACAAATAAGCAATGGGGGGGGGTGTTATTTTTCTGTCTGGCTACTTTCTAGTGCCCTGGGACATGTGCTTTGGGGGGTTCTCTCGGGCCTAGAGAGATTCTACGAGTTTTAGAGTTCATTTTGCAATTGTACCAGGGGGTCATAGTGATATAGTCCAACAGGAATGACTGTAAAAATTTTAAAACTCAGGGTAAAAATGTAAGTTTGAGTACAATTAGGAGAAAGGAAAGAAGTAAGAGGGAACTGGAGGGAACCAGAGCCCAGCGGGAGAGGAGGGCGTTTCTCCTCTAGGCCTTCCCAGTTTTGAACTATAGGTGTGGAAGCATCCTTATTCCTAGGGGAGGGCACGAGCCCCTCTGTTGGTAGTGGCCAGGAGGTTTGGGTCTGTTTGACAGGTAAAGAGTCAAGCAGATCTTGAATTGTGCCCCTCTGATCTTAAGTTTCTTTGGTACAGCAGGCCTAACATAATTCTTGGTGCCAGGCTCCAATCCTGGGAACCTGTGGTGGTTCTTGCAGTGGAAAATACTGTAGCCATTATTATCATGGATCTAAAGGAGAAAAGGGTCTTTTTCTCCTAATTTAGGATTGGTCAGTTTGAACCAGGACAAGATAGCTGACAATTGTGCTGTCCTGATCTGGCCTTAAACTTACCAGGGCTTTAGAGGGGTTCCTACTGGCCAGGGGAGGGAGGCAGGGAGGCAGGGAGGCAGGGAGGGACCTGCTGAACCTTTGTTTTAAGCTGCCAGACTTTTTGTTTTAGGTGAGGAAGAAGTCAGCCATCTTGGAAGTTTGCCATTTTTATTACGTAGTTGTAACCCCTCTCTCTATCTGTATATTTATAAAGGATCTGTCTACCTACTATTTACTTTGTCCTCCTTCTTAGAGGTCACCCTAACTACTGTTCAGGGTGTTGGAAGCACAGACCATTCCGACTGCTTCCAACCTGGAAAAGGGACTGATGTTAAAGGGGCATCAGTTAGAGCCACCAGAGGAGGGTTGATATAAGGACCACGATAAAACTTGACAGATGACAGAGATTCATAACATAAACCAGTCCTGTGGTGACATCCTAGGAGCATGCTATGTGAACGAGGTGGCATCTGTAACGTGCAAAAAAAAAAAAAAAGATATTATTAGTATTGTTGTAATTCCTACTCATGGTATAGGTGATAGTTTTGCCTTTGTTAAAGGAAAAAGCAGGTCCAAAGAACGACACCCCCCACAGCCCAACCCCCCACCCCCACACTTGTTTGGCTCCAGAGTTTGAGAAGTGTTTTATCAGCCAGCTTAAATTCTGAGGTCAGCAACGGGCTGTCCTCTATTATAACCCTTGGGGAACCTTAACAGACAAAGTTAATGAGGAAGATTTCTCAACATCATGGTTAACCCAAGTTTTGTTTAGTAAGGTGAAATGTAATCATACAGATGGCAGGACTGTGTAGCAGAGCCCTGCAGGAGGATAAAGTAACTGTGAAATCAGCCATTTGTTACACTAGACTCTTGTATGAGCAGCGAGGACCTGGGGACTTTGTAAGAGAAGTCAACTGAAGTCAGCATCTAATGGTCAGTTTAAAGGAGAAATCAAATCCCACTGGGTCACCTTTTTTATAGGATTGTCCAGCAGTGTCCCAGGGATACCACTGGGGTATCCTGAATCACTTCCCCCAGCCTGGGATTTTGATGACAGGGTATCTGGTAATCTTATTTAATTGGGGAACAGGGTGGCTATGTGCAGAAGGACACATTTTCCAGAGGGGAAGTGTGTGTTATAATTGGTGACATCTTTTGCAGTGTTGCAATGAGCCAAGGTCATGTCTTAGACCTGGGCAATTTTTTTTTTCAAGTAGAGAATCTTTAGTGAGAAATAGTCATAGCAGAGCTGTCCTTTGGACTATTATAGACACACACTGCTCATTTTAATGCTGCTTATAGTTTTCTGTGGGGTGGGTAAGACCATGTAATCACCCTTTCTTTCCTGTGAAGGGCAGTTGAAGATCTGCTCCTCAAAGGTCTCTTGGGCTTGGGAGGAGCTGCTGCTCTACTGGACTTCCTTGTGTCAGTTGTCATTAACGTGAGGCTAAGTCAAAGGCCTTGCTTGTCCATGGCTTCAGCTGAAAATGTGGATGACATTTTCCTGCTGTGTTGACCCTCCTCTTTGTAGACTGGATACAGTTAGCGTGATGACTTGAATGAAAGTGGTCCCCAGAAGCTCTCTTGGGAGGTGTGGCCGTGATGGAGGAGATGTGGCCTGATTGGAGGAAGTGTCTCACTGAGGGTGGGCTTTACGGTTTCAAATGCTCAAGCCAGGAATAGTGTCGCTTTCTCTTCCTGCTGCTGCCAGTCTAGATGTAGAACTCCCTGGTACCTCTCCAGCACCTGCTGCCTGCATGCTTTCATGATCTCTGCCACGACGACAATGGACTAAACCTCTGAACTGTAAGTCAGCCCCAGTGAAATGCTTTTCTTTTATCAGAGTTCCCATGGTTCTCTCTCTCTTTTTGGTCTTTCGAGACAGGGTTTCTCTGTGTAGCCCTGGCTGTCCTAGAACTCACTCTGTAGACCAGGCTGGCCTCGAACTCAGAAATCTGCCTGTCTCTGCCTCCCGAGTGCTGGGATTAAAGGAGTGCGCCAACACGCCCAGCTCATGGTGTCTCTTCATAGCAAGAGAAACCTTAATTAAGCTAGTTAGGGTCTACACAGTGGAGTCTTCGTGACCTCCCTGAACAAGATGCTCCACAGTCGCGGGATATTTTGACAGATACTCTAAAATCCTCTGGGATTTAGAAGACTTTGGAAGGCAAAGGGGGAAAAAGTCTTTCCTTTTAGTTCTTATCACATCAGTACAGGTGTCTTAAAAATGGTTATTGAATACCATGAAGAAGATGCTAGCCTGATATTTTTAACTACTGTGTAATATTTCAAAACTGAGGCACTTCTGAATAAACTTTGATTAGACATACATTTTAGCCTGCCTTTCTGATTGTTCACATTTGACTTGAAAAACTACAAAAGGAATTTTACTGGATATCCCTCTTATTGACAGAATAGTTTTGTGGGTTGAGAAAAAAAAGACTACAGTTTCTTCCTAAGCATTTGGAGGGGGGGGGGTTGTTCCAGTTATACTGGAATTCAGCCAGTGGGGACCATGAGAAATATATCAGTATCCTTTTAACCTCACCTGGAGGACAGGTCAAGGTGAGCATCTCTGCCTTTGAAGAGATGGCCTCAGTTCTGTTCTGTGGGCAAATCCAGGTGAGAGGCGCCTCTCTTCCCTAACCCTAAATAATGGCTTCAGGTCATGCTATGTGCATTGATGTAAACTAATGTTAGCTGTCCTGTCATGTAGAGGGGAGTGGGACCCCACTGTACCTCAGCTAATGAGAAAGTAGCAAGCCTTGGCCAGACCGAAGCTTTGAAAGTTTCTGGCAGATGGAAGGGGATAGGAAGGTACAAATTGCTCCAGGAGAAACAGAAAGGGCAATTCCTCTGCCTTAGCATCTCCATGACCTCACGAATGTTCATATTATATATAAAATATTACATGCATATGTTATATATATTTAGATCTAGATTACACTTATGGTGACTTATTTGAAGTTCACCACATCTGAAGTGGACCTAAGTCCCTAAAGTCTAGAGAGCTGCAAACAAAAAAAGAACAAGGCAGCCGGGCGTGGTATGTACGCCTTTAATCCCAGCACTCAGGAGGCAGAGGCAGGTGGATTTCTGAGTTCGAGGCCAGCCTGGTCTACAAAGTGAGTTCCAGGACAGCCAGGGCTA
>NC_034590.1:35810763-35835076 GCF_900095145.1 Mus pahari | reverse complement strand
TTTTTTTTTTTTTCAATCTCTCTCAGGTGTAACTGAAAGGTAAGTTCAAAAACCAGGATACCAGGCTAGAGAGATGGCACAGAAGGTTAAGAGCACTGACTGTTCTTCCAGAGGTCCTGAGTTCAATTTCCAGAAACCACATGGTAGCTCACAACCATCTGTAATACCACCTTACTAAAAGTGAATCCAAACTGCATACATAAGATAATGTAGCATTAGTACAATCGGTGTGCATGCTGTTAAAGCATGGGGCTTTGTAAGTACCCCATTCAGCCTTAGAGAAAACACAAGACAGTCTTTGTACAGCTCATGAAATCATCTGTCAGAACTATGCTTTTGAACTAGTGTATGTAGCAGATTCAAGCAGCATCATTTTTTGGCTATTAATATTAAAGATGGCCTTGTGTATAGTGACACACCTACAACCTCCTCTAGAAGGCGCTAAGGAAGCCCTGTCAGAATTCTCTACTGGAGTTATTGATGGAAAGAAAGTCCTGTCTGTCCTCTCCAGAACCCATGAGATGCTTTTACTACAGACGTCTCCATATCATGAGCTACCTAGTAACCTATGCTGGAGATGGTTTGCACGTTAGCTGTCCTTAAGATCGACATGCCTTTACTACTGGGCTGTTGTTGCTCTCCTTTTCTTGTCACAGAATCAGTGCCTAGCCTGATCAGGACCAGCGTTTGGGGGATATTTTGAGATAACCATGTTTGGGTTTCAAATGGGAGGGCCGCATCCCAATTTCAGAGCCAGCTTCTGCGTGAGTAGTACTCACAATTTGCTCACAGGACCTGTGCTCTGCTCCTCCCTTCGCCGTTTCTGCCTCAGCAGGTTCCTCAAGCCTCTGGCTGGCTCTGCCCTATCAGAGACCACAGTGTGTGTGGACCTTTGTTCAGGAAGGAAGAAATCCCAGATCTCAGTGGGGCCTTTTGTGGCACAGGAAAAGGGATTGATGAGCCAGCATTTGGTCATGGGGCACAGAGAGAGCCTCAGAGGTCAAGGAGGACCGATTGTGGGGACAGGGGAATGGAGGAAGGAGGCCATGTGTAGAGAGGTGGGGTGGTTGTGGCCCAGCTGATGAAGTTCGACAGAGAGGGAGCTTATCTGACAGATAAGCTCTGGGGAATTTGGTTTAGAAATTAGATCTAGTAAAACCCCCCCCCCCCCGCTGTGGAGAGGACCAGAGGCCAGGAGGGGAGCAGACATCAAAGCTTGAAGATAAGAAACTCTATTTACTGTTCCATTGGAGGGAGGAGTTGAGGTCCTGCAAGATGGTGGGGTCCAACATGACAAATTTAGGCCAGCACTTTCAGTTACCAAGGGGAGATCTTGATTCAGACGAAGACCCAAAATTGAAATGCAGTTGTTTGTATATATATGATAGGCCTTGGGTATAGAGGGACTGTTACCCATGATATAGGTCTGAAAAATGGGGACTAGTTTCCTGCTTGAGGCATCCTTCAAATCTGGAAATATCACAGAACAAAGTTTCTAAGAGTTTCTCAGATACTCCCAAGGGAATAGTCGGGAAGAAACCTGCCCCCTCCCAAGACCCCCCTCCCCCCAAACTAAGTTGAAGTCCCCAGACACCATGGGCATCATGAAACCCTTACTTGTGTGCTCACAAGGGAGAATGGCAGTGGCATGTGTGGCCGGAAGTGGGGCTAGAGGACAATTGAGAGAGTGGGCTTACCACAGAGTAACAGAGGACACAGTGACTTTCAGAAGATTAAGAAAAAAGGAAATGGGAGATTGTAGAGGGAGTTTAATCCAGCAACAAGGCTACTCAGGTTGGAGTACAGACACTCTTAGCACACACCTTTAACTCCTCTGGCTGGAATACAGAAACACCCTTAGTACTCACCTTTAATCCCAAACAATGAAGGTAAAGTTAGTCTGTAGAAGGAAGCACCCATGTTTGAAAGTGATGTCTAATTGAAAGGAAGATGAAGTGATGAATCAGTGAAAGAACTGACTGAATAGGATCTGCTCTACTCTCACGAGAACAGAAATGAGAGGCTACTGAAGGGAGCAGTGAAGAGAGAGGAGAGAGAGCAGTTTTTACCAGGATAGTTATTCAGAAACAGGTTGCAGAGAAAGAACAAGCTAGACCCAGGTGAAGACAGAACAAACCAGAGAATCAGAAGGAGCCAGAAGATTAGAACAGATTGCCCAAGGTAGTATGAGGCCAAGGGGAGAATTCAGGAGAAGCTGAAAGAAGCCAGTTTGAATCAATTGGTGTGGGGAATTTTGAGACAGAACAGCTTAGATGGCCAGCCAACCAGACTTCAGAAAGAACTAGAAAGGGTGAACTTATTCAACAACAAGTCTCAGAGGCTGAAAAAAAAAATCTAGGCCTAGATAAGATTGTACAGAGGCTAGAAGCTTCCAGGACTAGGCCTGGGTTAGCAGACAGAGGCAACAAGCCTTGGAAATGACAATTAGAGGAGCGTGAAAGTGACTTTAATAAAAGGAGGTAGAGAAAAGAACCTGGTGGAGGAAGGGTCCTGGTTTCCTTGGATCTATAAGGAAACCCTTCCTGGGTTTCTACACCTAAGTATAAGAAATAAACAGCCTGGGGGAATGAAAGGGTGAAAACTTGGATCCACCTCTGCAGAGAGTGGACTCTTTCTGGTCTGAGAGGTGTCGTCACCTCAAGATCCTGTCTAGGGTACCGGAGAATGCTGGCTAATTTCTCCACCATGAAATACTGTGTGTCATCAAAGGGGTGACAACAGCTGTGGATATAGCTCAGTGGTAGAGCTTTGTCAAGCATGAATGCCCTGGTTCAAGCCCCAGATAACAATAAAAAACACAACAGTGAAGGATTGGCACACGGGAGGATATATTAAGTTAAAGGAAAGGGAAGAGAATGGAGGGTCAAGTTCAAGATCAAGCCAGGCAACAACATTCTCCAATGTGTGTGTGTGTGTGTGTGTGTGTGTGTGTGTGTGTGTGTGTTGGGAGGCATTCAAGGCTCCACCCCTAGCTGGAGAGCTATGGGCAGCTGATGGCCGCTGGGAAGGAGAGTTCTTCTGGTGATGTAGCACTATTCCAGCCGACTCCTCACATGCACATAGGGGCTTGTCAGGTAGGCTTGGGCTATAGAATAGAAATAGCTGGGCAAGCCACTGGAAAGCAAACCGGGAGGCAGTGTTCCTTTCCTTCAAGGTCTCTACTTGAGTTCCTGTCTTGGCTTCCCCTGATGATGGACTGTGACAAGGAACTGTAAGCCAAATAAACCCTTTCCTCCCCAAGACGCTTTTGGTCAGAAGGTTCTGTCACAGCAATAGAGAGTAAACTAAAAGAACATGGTGATAATTCAACCATCTTACGTATGTATCCCTGCATTTCAGCATCTTCACAGTCACAACCATCTCTATAGAACACACTCAGAGGGAAACCATGCCTGCTTCGGTTAGCACCCTGTCTACCTCCCTGGATTTGCCTCTCTGAGTATTCCAATGGAATCCTAGAATGTGGCCTTGAGTGTCTGGCTTCTGCTGAGTAACACATTTCCAGGGTCATCCAGTGGTAGCACCTTAGAACCTTGTCCCTCTTTACAGCCCAGTGATCATGTGTGTGTGGCCATACCGTTAAAAGAATCCACAGCATCACTGGCGGGTGTTGGGTTGTTTTCTGCTGGGGCTGTTAGGAGTGGAATTGTGAGAAAATTTCTGGCACATGTTTGTGTGGGCACAGTTCACTCTTTATGTACATACCTGGGCATGGACTGGGTCATGTGGTAATTCTGTTTGAAGAGTTCCCAGACTGTTTCTGCCTGACCAGTTCCCAACCCAGGAGCAATGTCTGTGGGGTCCTGTCCTCCTTATGCTTCCCAGCACCTTCTGTGGCCCACTCTTCTGAAGTGCCACCCTAAAGGATAGAAAAGGATCCTTGCTGTGGGTTTGATCTATTTTTTTTCCATGAATGTGGATGGAGGCTTGCACTTTATCTATAGTTTGAATATCAAATGTACTTAGTAATATAAAAAAAGTAGCTTGATAAGATTAACTGAAAACGGGGTGAGAATCTTACACATGTTGCTTCAGGATGGCAGTAGAGCCAGCATCCTAATCTTAGGGTCATTGTTGAGGGATCCCCTCACCTTCCTTTTGGCATGTAAGAGCCATTAATGTGAACAGCTTGAGACCTGGCCTGCCAGGCTGCCTGCCTGCCTAGTTGTTGGGGTGCCTGAACGCTTCCAGCAAGCCACTCTGGGGAGATGAGTCTGAGGATCTGTGGCCCAGAACAAAAGGTTGCTCTGGGCTTTGGTCTGGCCAGAACAGCTAAGATGGTACAGCTCTCTAAAGGGAATCCCATGAGGGCAGATGGCCACAGATTCCCTCCCCACCTCTACTGTCACAGCATCTCTGCTAGTGGCAGCAGTAGCAGGTGAGCTGCGGTGGGCATAGCTGCGGGCAGGGGCCACAGGCCCAGTCTGCTGTGTAGATCTGAGGTCCAGCAATGAATGATTCGGGAGAGGAAACTCCTCCCCAGAGTGTTATAGGTCAATAAAACAGCCATGCTCTGTTGATCATCAGTGAAGCAACTCCTGCCCTTTATTTCATGTGGATAGGGACCTTACAAATATTTTGGGGGTAGGGTGGGATCCAGGGGGTAAATTCTTCCCATTGGTTCAGTCTGAGATGTTAGGGGTGCTCTATTTGCATGGGGAAGGACTTCAGGTGTTGTCCTTATGTGACTGATTGTCATGGCCCTCTCAATGGGGTGTCCTGGTTACGTGTTCTAGGACAGGTAGAGCTTAGCAGGGAGCTGGTTCCACGCCTCCTGTTCTCAAGTCTGAGATTCCCTGTGGTTTTGAACCTGCTTCAACCTTACCAGCTCTCCTGTCTTGTGGCATGGTCTACTGGCCCTGGGCATCTGTCTTGGGAGCCAACCATCATGTCTCTCCATCCTGTGCCCAGCCTTGGAGGACAGCCTCTGTTCTCCTACTCCATAGTTCCTGTTCTGCATGCATGGATGTCCTTCCCCACACTCCCATTTGCCTGGGTATGCAGAATATTCCTCTGATCCCTAAGTCCCACAAGAGACTGGAGTGGAAGAGATACCCTTCAGGCTTCCAGCCTAACGTGCAGAAGTGTGAGAGTGGATGCAAGAGGCCTGGTGAACAGGACCTGCACCGGGAGATATGTCTTAGGGACCCACAGAGAATCTGGAGCTTCGTGCCATCCTGTCCCTGCTGCTGTACACCTTGCCCTGGGTATTCTCAGATACCCAGGTACCTGTGAAGGTGCTGCCTGTTAGGAACAAACGACCAGGACTCAGACTAGCGATGTAAAGCAGCTGCAGATGGTGTCCCTAGGAGGGAAAGCCACCTGCTGTCTCAGCTGACAGGAGGGTTGGGAGAGGGTCCAGGGGTGAAGAGTCTTTTGAGTAGAGTTGCAAACTTCTGTAGTGGACCGATAGGGTGACTTGTAACCCCTCTCCTGCCATATAGGATAGGAAGAACAACAGAACAATTAAGAGATGGCCCAGCCTCTGGCTGGAGGCTGGGTGGGGCTGCTAGAGTTTTAGGCACTATGTCAGCTGAGAATGTAACTCATACTTCCTTGAGAAGTCAATGTCAGTGTCATAGAATGGTTCTCCAGCAATGAGCAAAAAAACCCTCCATTTAACTGTGCTAAACATAACATGTGTGTCTTGCTTAAGACAGTCTGGCTCAGTAGAGTCAAAGGCCAGCCCTGGGAACCAAACGTTAAAGAAGTAATGATTAAGCAACTTTGAGTTGAGATTTTAAGCTCAAAATCTGAATTCACATTAAGTAGTGGAAACTTGAAGAACTTGGGTTCCCATGTTTTGTTTTGTTTTGTTTTTGTTTGTTTGTTGAGATAGCGCTTCCTATATGAAGCCCTCTGGCACTCTGTAGTCCAGGCTGGCCTCAAACTCAGAGATCCGGCTGCCTCTCCCTCAAGAATGCTGGGATTAAAGGCGTGCACCACCTCCTGGCTTAATGTAGATTTTATAGTAGTATTTATACTATTTGTTTTATTTACTTTTTGTCACTGAGAGTACTGGGAGGTATACAAAGCAACTAAATATTAAATACACAAATATTGCTCAATTTCTTCAATTTCCTTAACAAATATGTGGATGGACCGAACAAAACCAAGCGTCTCCCTTGCCCTTAGCACTGACAGTTCTATAAAGCAAAAAACATTTGATAGGTTGAGTTTAAACAATTAAGGAAGAACTTAGCCTTTATGGTTATAATTTTAATGACTGATACATTCACAAGCTCTTTGATGCTAAATACAATCAGGTCAGAATCGTGTGTGTGCGCGCATATCCCTCTGAAGATACTGACGTGGAATAAACGTGTTGGAGTCGGGTGTCAGGGATTTGGGTTAGAACTCAGGCTCCTGGGCTAGGGAGACCCCAGGCTGACTTGGTTACAGCAGCCTGTTTGTTTTTGTTTTGGGCCTTTTGGAACAGAGGCTCAGGTTGGCTGGCCTCTACCTTCCAAGGGCCGGGGTTACAGGTATGTGCCACCACAGGCGCTCTAGCTGGGCCTTGAGTCTGTTTGCGGCACAGATGAAGGGATCATTTATAAATGTCACCCATAGCCTATTCTCACAGCTCAGAATGACACCCATCCATCCTGCACATTCTGAGCATCCAGGTACAAGACCCCTGGGGCCCTCTGAGGACAGGTTTGTTCCCTGTCTCTCCTTTCTTACTCCACCCAGCTTCCTGGCACTAGGAAACAGCTTCCTCCCTCAGAACACTCCCCAGCCTTGCTGACTGCTCTTCACCTTTCCCCTGCTCAGCAGAGGCCTTTGACCTCATAGGTGAGCCCGGGACTTCTATCCTTTCCCTTACTATCAGTCAACAGCTTTCTGTGGCTGGTCGTTTGTTTAACTGGTTGAGCTAGTTAGTTTTTTTTTTGTCGCCGGGACTGTGACCGGACTTTTGGCGACTTTGTGAGTTCTTTTTTCTTCTACCCTTCTCCAGCTCTCTTCTTCCACCCTTTCAACCCCCTAACACGAGGTAGGAGAGAAACAAAGATAGAGGGGAAGGGGGTCACAATATCTTTTGACTACTTCCTGCAGATCAGGGAGTCAAGTTCCTTGGAGCAAGTTTGAACTTTGCTGACAGGAAATCTAATTTCTTCTCATCCCTTTGCGCAGGACTACAGCAGACAACGGCAATCAACTACCAACTGGTCAACCTTCTTTTGAAGCCCCAGAATTCCAAACATCATACACTCACAGAAACTATCTGTAGCTAGCAAAACCATGCCTCTGCTAAAAGCATTAGTCAAATCATAGTCACCTGCTGTAAAACAGCCCCATATCCCCACACCTGGATTAAAAAAAAAAAAAAAAACATATACCCATAATATTTGCGGGTTTTTTTTTAAAAAAGGATTTATTTATTTTTTTTACGCATATGAGTATACTGTAGTTGTCTTCAGACACACCAGAAAAGGGCAACAGATCCCATTAAAGATGTTGTGAGCCACCATGTGTTGCTGGGAATTGAACTCAGGACCTTTGGAAGAGCAGTCATCAGTGCCCTTAACCACTGAGCCATCTTTCCAGCCCTGTTTTTTTTTGTTGTTGTTGTTTTTGTTTTTGTTTTTGAAGCCAAAATTCTCACTACATTGGACCAAACGCTCGACATAAGCATGTGTTTTTGTTCACAGTTTTGGGCCAGTTGGTCATGGGCATATGGAGCAGGAGGTGGCTGGTCACAGTGCATCTGCAATCACAATGCAGAGAATGATGTTTGTGTCAGCTCCCTTTCTCCTCTTTATGCATTCCAAGCCCCCAGACCACCAACCACATTCAGAGTAGCTCTTCAAGCTTTCAACCAAGCCCTCGGAAGTACCTCCAGAAGCTAACCTAACAAAGTCAGTCCCTCACAGGCTTGCCTCCAAGCTGGTTCTAGACCCTGTTAAGCTGCTAATATTCATTAACCATCACACGATTGTTTTCTTTTTGCTTTTGAAGACAGGGTCTCCTGTAGCACAGCCTAGCCTGTAACCCTATATAGTGAAGGATAATCTTCAATTCCTCATTGTTCTACCTCTGAGTCCTGAGTGCTGGGACTTAAGGCCTTTACCCTAAATGCCTAGTTCTCTGCTATGCATTTGTCTTCTTGTGGTGAGAGTGACCTCTTACATCTGTGTACACTAGTGCCTCCCATGTGGAAGCTTTCTGCTACCTCCGTAGGTGATCAGGACACACTCATGGAACACACAGGTCATGTGGGAATCACTGGCCTCTAGAGAGAATACCTAGGCTCGCTAACTTACCTGGCTAACACAGCTTATCAGAAGGCTGGGGCCCATGACTCATGAAACCTCAGCCTAGACCCGTGGCCATGACTGGGAGGGTAGGTAAAGAAGGTGCATTGTCAGCAAGTGTGGGATCAGTCCTTGCCTTGGTCCAAAGGGCTGTCTCTAGGACAAATCAGGTGGAAAAATTCCTGCCAGGGTTGTTTGGAGGTGGGCTCTCTGGAAGGTAATGAGGGCTAGATGAAGTCATGAGGGTGTGGCCCCCATTAGTGGCCTTACAAAGAGAGGAAGAGAGGACCAAGCTAGTCCCTCTTCTCTCATGAGGATGCCCTACCGTGTGCAGCAAGCTGGCCTTCACCGATGCTAATGTCATGCTCCCGTGCTCCTAGCCTTGAGAACCGAAAGTTGGATGCAATGGCTATTCCTGGTTGTCAACTTGATGATATCTGGAATTAACTATAATCCAGAACTGGAGGGCTCACCTGTGATCCAGATCTTGAGGCTACAAGATACACTTTTCTGATCTGGATCTTGGCATGGACATCCTGAGGCACAGTGGCCATGAAAAGCTTGGGCCTGGGAGACTGAGGCAAGGAGATCTCTCTCTGACAGAGTTCAAGGTGAGCCTGGGACAAAGCAATTCCCAGATCCAGGCGTGGTGGTACACACCTTTACTCTGGGCCCCGCCTTCTACTGGAGCCCTACATAAGGACTTTGGAAGAAAGACTTGCTCTTCTTTGTCTGCTTGCATTTTACTTACCAGCACATCTGTTGGAACCTACTTCTACAGAAGATCAGCTGAAACAACTAGCCTGGTGGGCATGAGCAATTTCCCATTCACAGCTGATCATTGTTGGGTTAGTTGGACTACAGACTATAAATCATCACTTAATATAGAGAGACATTCCATAAGTTTTGTGACTCTAGAGAACCCTGACTAATACAGTGGATAACCCTCAATTCTTTTTTTTTTTTTTTAAAGATTTATTTATTTTATTTATGAGTACACTGTCGCTGTCTTCAGACATTCAGGGCATCAGGTCCCATTTCAGATGGTTGTAAGCCACCATGTGGTTGCCGAAAATTGAACTCAGGACCTCTGGAAGAGCAGTCATTGCTTTTAACGGCTGAGCCATCTTTCCAGTCCTCCCCCCCCCCACCCCCCAATTCTTCATCATCTACCCAGTTTCAGTTATTTTGTTATAGTGGCAAAAATAGAGTAAGTAGCCCTTGGGGCGACCCAGGGACCATAAGTATTATTCCAAGGGAGGAGGTACAAAGATATAGGAGCCCAATGGCGAGGCAGAGGGGAAGGACCAAGGTCTGTGTGGGTTTCAGAAGCAAAGTGGAAATCTATCAGAGGACACTGGACACAGAGAGGGTGAGGGACTTCAGGGAAGTGGGCACCTCGATCGATGGCTTGGTTCATACTGAAGCATGCTGGTGGGAGCTGGCCTGGGGGTCCTGCCCACACAGGTATTAAAGGTGAAACTGGAAAGAGGGGTCATGGCTCCCAGGCAGTGGCTTGTGAAGGCAGATGTGGGTCTGCACTGTAGAAGCTACCTGGCATTCCGGGTCTGGTGGGCCGGGGTGGCAGTCTCCTGGTCTGCTTCATCTCAGAGCTTCTGCTACCTTTGAAAATTAAGGAATGGAGGCAGAGAGACTAACCTGAGACAACAGCCTAATTGTGAGCCTGCTTTGGAAGGGGTCTGAGCCTGTATACCTGCATACCTAAGTCTATACTCTGGAGGGGAACATTTAGACAGGACATTCAAGGTTAGCTGGCATGTACAGACAAAAGAGTCACTGGGGACCTTTGTAGCAGTTCTTGGCGGGAGAAGCCCTTGGGTTGCAGGGCTCAGGAGGGAAAGCAGACGGCATCAATGATGAAGACAGGCCTGGGGGATGGAGATGGAATTTAGGAACCAGGAGGTCGCATACATGGCTGCATCAGCATCCTTTCGGCAGTTTGCTGAAAACCCATTCTGATTCTACAAACCCAGGAAGGAGCTAGAGTGTTTCCCGGGTGCTGCGTGCTGCGTGCTGCTACTGACAATGCTATAAACTAACTCTATGCCTTTTCCCTTTCTTTATTGAAGAAAGAAAAGAGTTGTGGGCAAGGCCAGTTGAGCTTGTTGGTTGCAGTTTGGGATGGGGGTGACCTTGACCTCCTTAAAAAAAAAACAAACTTGTTTTTGTTTGTCTGTTTTAAGTACCCAGAGTGCCTGTGGGCCTCTGACAAGGCTCTTTGTCCTGGACCCCCCCTTTGGCCTTGTTACAGTCTGATGGGCCTTCCTGGAAGTGGAGCTGGGCCCTTAGTCTTGTCCAGATGTCCCTGTCCTGGAGAGTGCCAGGCCAGGAGAGGGCAGGGTGAGGTGATTGCTAGGATAGGAAGTCACCAGGTCAGTCAGCCTCTGCAAGACGATTTAGGAATTTCAGGAGGGGAGGGGAGGGGAGCGGAGGCAAATATCGTGGAGGGGTTTCTGTTAGAGACTTTGGACCTCACGTGGAGGGCAGAGTGACACAGGGGTTCCTCCTGGTCCCCACACATGCGGTAGATGGCCTCTGTGGTCTTGCTGTATGATTGTGGCAGGTAGTGACCTGAGCCCGAAAGCAGTTAGGGACAGGTGTTCAAGCCTACAGAGGCGTGCCCCGGCCCTTCTTAGCCTGAGGGCGGAGGAGATGGGTACCAGATCTCAGAAGCAAAGGAACCCGGCCCTTCTCCCTTCAACTACTGAAGGGACTCAGCCGCTTTCAAGCGGGCGGGGTCCCGTGACGTCATCGTCTCTTGAGGGAGGAGCGAGCTGTTTCCCCGGAGCCACTTCCCACCAGCTCTAGCTCTTCCTTGGTGGGTGGTTCCTGGGCCTGCTTCTAATTTAGGGCCAAGTCTTGGTTTTCTGGCTCCAAGAGCTACTAGCAAATCACTTAACATCGTCAGGCACGGTTCTCTCGTTTATGAAATAAATGCATCTGTTTATAGCTCTAGAGGAGCTAATGTATGTGCAGTACAAGACCGACCTTTGTGCATGCACCATCACCTTTGACACCGGTTTAATTTTTAAAAATTAAAATATTCTTTGTGTATGGGTGTTTTGCCCGCATGCGTGTCTGTTGCCAACTCAGGGCCCTGAGCTTTCCGAACTGGAGTTACAGACGGTTTTGAGCCATCTTTTCTGGGATACGACCAATGTTCTCTGGAAGCAATCAGTGCTCTTAACTGCCATCCCTCCAGTCCTATCACCATTTTTTTTTTTAATGGACCGTATCCAGTGGCCAGCATCTCCTGGCAATCCTGAATGCCTATAGATGAGGGTTGCAGATGGAGTGGAAGGATGCAGAACATATGAGCAGGTGTGGGTGGGGTCTCATCCCCTGCATTTCTCCCATCTTTCTGAGGTGGACCTCAGCCTGAGGACCTATGGTAAACTAGCCTTCTGAGGAAAGCATCACCTTGGTGCTGTTCTCCTGGCTGACCTCGAGTTTTCCTCCATCTGCATAGTACCAGTGGGCCCAGGAGCCCATAATTAGCCTAATGAGGTGTCTGTTGCGCACACATCTGTGCCTAGGCTCCACTCTGATGGCTACCCAGTAATTTGCCTGATCTCTCGGATAAGGCCTTTGCCTGGACAGGTTCCCACCACAAAGTGCCCCATCTCAGGGTGGAGCCTGTAATTGCTGTTGCTTTGCACACTCTCTATTTTCCCACCTGCCCATGGCCCTGAGAGTCCTCAGGGGCCCGCCATCACATCAGGGAAACCCAGGAAGCCAAGGGATGGGGCTGTGCAGGAGATGTAATAGACCATATGGACTGTCTGCTATTTGAAGGCATAGTGGAAGAGGCAGCCAAACCTAGCCAGCTGTTGACCTTCTGGTACTGTGAAAGGAGTGGTGGGTGTCTGGGAGATGCTCTGTCTGTGGGCCTGTCCCTCAGTGTTCATCCATGCTCATTTACTGTACCTTGTTCCAGGGCTTTGGGGTCCTTGGTTGCTTCTAGATCTCTCTAAACACCTTGGTTTTTGAGCCGCAGCACCACAACCACAGCCTGCAAAGAGTGGGTGTTGGTGTTAGAACAGGACCATTGGCCCTGGAGAGTCTAAGCAGGAGGCTAAGGCTGCCTGTGGCCTACAAATGAGAGGTGGTGGGCAGCCGGGTACCATCTCCAGCTCTCCTATCCAGGCAGCCCCAGGCGTTCCTGGGCTGGAAGAGCTGGCAGCCCTGGCAGCTGGGTGCCATCCATATGGCTCCCTTTGATCTACTCCAAGGGCTGGTGATGTCACCAGGTGGCTTTGCATTGAAGATGGCACCAGCAGCTCTCATCCTTGCCTGGGTAGTCAACCCTGGCTATGGAGGTCCTCACCCTGTTTTCCTTTAGAGAGTACCACTTGTCACCTCAGGGGATCAGGAACAGTTGCAACTATAAGAAGCCCCAGCTAGGCTGTGTGTGTCCACCCCATTCCGAACTGAACTCACCTGAAAACAAGGGCGCCTCTGCTCCAAAGGATTTAGTGGGCGTGGAGTCTGCCTTTCAGCATTGCCAAACCACCGCATAATCCCCTCAGATTCCCACAGCCATCAGGCCCACGCAGGGGCCCAGTGATACCTTGACACCCACTGCTCCAGGCCCAGGCCTGTTCTCTTGATTCCCAGAGGAGGTCCGGGGGCGCTGGAACCTGTGCTGCCTTCCAGCGCTGGGTGTGCCCTGAGTCAGAGCTGGCTCACACTAGGCGGGTAGAAGCACCAGAATGCTGTCCTTGGAGGGGCACAGGAGCACTAGCCACTAGGAGGCAGGCTCCTGTGTAACTGAGTGTAATGAGTGTAATTCCCTGAGTGTAACTCAGGGGCTTTTTGTCCACAGGGACCACGAGGAGGGGCTGAGAGCCTGTCACACTGGGCTTCACATCCCCCTGCCTTATGCTCTCCGGGGCCCCTTGACTGGATGCAGTCAAGCCTCTGTAGTCTCCTTTGAGCCGAGACTATGTCCTTCATTCAGGGGATCGACACTGAGCTGCCTAAGGTGGTGGTGAATCCGATCTCCAGGATATCATCTTCGATGCTGGGGGGAATCACAGAGGCAGAAATCAAGAGGTTCAGGACCAAGAGGGGACCCAGAACCCCTAATCTTAGAGCCTACCAGACATGGGTCCTACTCTCTCCTTCCAACCCCTCCTCCTCCTCCTCTCTGCTTGAGCCTTCATGAGGCTCAGCCCTTGGGCTTTGCTACTTCCAAGGACTTCCGGAATCCAGGGAGTGCAGGCATTCAGGCTGGGGGTGGGGGTTGGGAAGAAGCCCCACCTTCACTTTCAGGCCTGCGTTTTACCTGGGGATAGCTGAGAAGTGCATGCAACAGCTGAAATACTGGCTGGAGAGATGGCTCAGTGGTTAAGAGCACCGACTGATCTTCCAGAGATCCTGAGTTCAATTCCCAGCAACCACATGGTGGCTCACAACCATCTGTAATGAGGTCTGATGACCTCTTCTGGTGTATCTGAAGACAGCTACAGTGTACTTATACTGTATATAAAATAAATAAATAAATCTTTTTTTTTTTTTAAAAAAAGGGGGGGGCTGGTGAGATGGCTCAGCGGGTAAGAGCACCCGACTGCTCTTCTGAAGGTCCTGAGTTCAAATCCCAGCAACCACATGGTGGCTCACAACCATTTGTAATGAGATCTGACACCCTCTTCTGGAGTGTCTGAAGATAGCTACAGTGTACTTACATATAATGAATAAATAAATCTTTAAAAAAAAAAAACACCTGAAATACTCAGGACTAGAAGTGTTTGGGATTCTCCCACCCCCATCTCCCAGATTTTACCATATTTGCATGTAAATAATTAAACCCCAACCTAACCAGAAACTCCTGTGGCATAGACCCCTAAACACAGGACCGAAAAGTAATGTGGGACAGTACTGTTGATAATTTTGTGGGGGTAATGGTTTCACAGTGTAGAATTTTCCACTTGCCACATCTTGGCAGTACTTAAAACAGTTCTGACTTTAGACCATTTGTGGATTTTGTTGCTTATTTACTTATTGTGTGTACGTGTGTGTGCGCATGTGTGTTCATGTGTGTATGCAAGACAGAAGACATTGCCTTCTACCTTGTTTGAAGCAGGATCTCTGTTGTTCGCTCTCCATACAGCATACCAGACTAGTTTGCCCAGGGTCTGCTTGAGAGTCTGCCTGTCGTCTCCTGGGGGGGGGGGGGGCTTGAGGATTACAGATGAGGTCTGGGGTCCTCTTGTATGAACGGGGGAACATTCTACCCACAGAGACATCTCCCAGCATTCGCTGCCCTGTTTTAGACAAGTTGGGTGGGACACTCACAGTCCTCTTATCTCATCTGATTCTGCAGTAAGGGATCATACAAACGTGCACCCCCATGGCTAGCTTTGATTTTAGCCCATTGTGGATTTGGGGTCTTCTGATTAGGGATGCTCACCATGGTGATACAGCAGGGAGGATGAATGGCTGACCTAGACTCCCTGCCTTAGCATCTACAGGACAGTGTGACATGGCCATCATTTAAGTGACACCATTAGGTGACTTGTGCAAAGGAGATACTGTGCCAGCTCCCCAAGGCAATTCGACCCCACCTCTTCTGACCTGCGGAGTTCTGCTCTTTTCACTATTGTCCACTGGGTCTGTCTGCTGCCCCCTGCTGGGTGGCACGGTCATGTTGGTGAGAACAAACCTAGCCAGTTGATGCATCCAGATCAAAAATCTTCCCACAAAACAAAAAATTAAAAATTGGGCCCGTTTGCCTTGAAGCAGGGATTCCGTGGCGGCTTTGCAGGGACCACCTGCAGGAAAGCAGAGCCGGGCACTTCTCGTAGGGACAAAGTGACTGTGCTGTGCTTTTTTTGCAGAGGAGAAAATGGAGGCTCAGAGATGGAGGGCTCATCATGCTAATGGATGCCCTTGCTCTGGGTAGCTCTAGCCTTCCACATGGTCAGGTTGAGCTTCCTCACACCTAGGAGCTGCATTCAATGGGAATGTCCCAGCAGCTCCAGGCAGAAGCAGTTTCACCCACAGGCAGCTGGTATCAGGGTTGTCTACTGGAGGATGGCAGCTGCCTAATTCCAGAGGCAGGGCCCTGGTCCACCTCTCAGCAGAATGTTCAGACTCATATGGGACCCGGGGTTTCTAGAAGACTCCAAGGATTCTTCGGGCTCTGAGAAATGTAGTCTGCCTAGAGGTAGGTGTGTGTGGACACAGCTTTTGACCTCTACCTGTTAAGTCCGAGAGACTCTACAGAAGACTGGACCTGAAGCTATAGATACTGGTCTGCCAACTCCTGGCTCTGTTGCTCTTGGTCTCCGGCTTCCCTGGGGGAGCTTATCCAGGGGGAAACCAGGGGTGAGGGTGAGCAGGGGTCCTCAGGAATTATCTTCTTCCTCAGGAGGTTTCGCTGGCTTTATTCACTTCAGCCCAGCTCAACTGAAGTTCAGGACAGATCCTGGGGGACCACAGGAAGACTGGAGGTAAGGCTGGGTGGCATGGGAGAGGCTTTGGTACTTGTGTGAGCTTGGTGACAGGTTGGGGTGTATGTGTGTGTGGGTGGGTGGGGGGAGCGGCCACATGTGTCCCCTCATTGTTCCTGGCTTCCTCTTCTTCACTTTGTTTTCGAGACAGGGTTTCTCTGTGTAGCCCTGGCTATCCTGGAACTCACTCTGTAGACCAGGCTGGCCTCAAACTCACCAATCTGCCTGCCTCTGCCTCCTGGGTGCTGGGATTAAAGGCGTGTGCCACCACTGCCCAGCTTCTTCCCTCCTTTTATTTATTTTATTTTATTTAGTCACTTTACATCCCACTCACTGCCCCCTCTCCTAGCTCCTCCCTCCCATAATCTTTTCCCCACGCCCTCCCCTTCTATGAGAGCCCCATCCATATTGCCCCACCCTGGCACATCATCCTCTCCCACTGAGGCCAGACAAGGCAGCCCACGTAGAAGAACATATTCCACAGACAGGCAACAGTTTTTGGCCTAGCCCCTGCTCCAGTTGTTTGTGTCCCTCATGAAGACCAAACAAGCTGCACATCTGCTACATACACGCAGGGAGGTCTAGGTCCAGCTCCTGTATGCTCTTTGGTTGGTGGTTCAACCTCTGAGAGCTCCAAGGGTCCAGAGCCGTTGGACTCTGTTACACTCTTCCTGAAGAGTCCCTGTCCCCTTCGGGACACTCAATCCTTCCCCCTACTCTCCCATAAGAGTCCTCAAGCTCCATCCACTGTTTAGCTCTGGGTGCCTGCAACCGGCTGAGTCAGCTGCTGAGTGGAGCCTCTCAGAGGACAACCATGGTAGGCTCCTGTCTGCAAGCATAACAGAGTGTCATTAGTAGTGTCAGGGATTGGTGTTTGCCCATGGAATGGGTCTGGAGTTGAGCCAGTAACTTAGACAACCACTTTGGAAATCAATTTGGTGGTTTCTCAGAAAATTAGGAATACCTCAAGACACAGCTCTACCACTCCTGGGCATATACCCAAAAGATGCTCCAACATCCCACAAAGACACTTGCTCAATTATGTTCATAACAGCTTTACTTAAAATAGCCAGAAATGGCCGGGTGTGGTGGTACACGCCTTTAATCCCAGCACTCGGGAGGCAGAGGCAGGCGGATTTCTGAGTTCGAGGTCAGCCTGGTCTACACAGTGAGTTCCAGGACAGCCAGGGCTACACAGAGAAACCCTGTCTCGAAAAAACCAAAAAAAAAAAAAAAAAAAAAGCCAGAAACTAGAAACAGTCTAGATGCCCCTCAACTGAAGAATGGTAGAGAAAATGTGGTACATCTACATAATGGAATACTATTCAGCTATTAAAAAACAAAGACATCATGCATTTCACAGGCGAATGATGGAACATTTTCCTCCTTAAAAAAAAATTATAGGGGCTGGAGAGATAGCTCAGGGGTTAAGAACACCTCTTGATGAGGATCTGATCTTCTGCTAATTACTTTTGGGGGTACTAGGCACACATGTGGTCCATAGACATACCTATGTATATAGACATGTATGTATACGTGTATGTCTGAATGTGTATATACATGCAGGCAACCAACTCATACACATAAAACAAATTTTGAAAGGAAACAAATTATTTTTTTGAGTTGTTTTCATTTATTAACTTTTTGAAGGGTGGGACATATGCATGCCACAGAACACGGATAAAGGTCAAAGAATGACTTTTGGGAGTCTGTTTTCCTCTACCACATGGCTCTCAAAGATGGAAATGAGGTGGTCAGGTTTGGTGGCAAGCACCTCTACCCACTGAACTATCTAAGCATCCTTCCCTGGTTTGTTTGTTTGGCAGTGTCTCACGTAACTCACGATGGTCTTATACTCTTTGTGTAGTAGAGCTTGGGAAGATGACATTGAACTTCCAATCCTCCTGTCTCTACCTCCTGAGTGCCAGTATTACAAGCTTGAGCCACCATGCCCAGCTTCTCTTTTCAACGCTGAACCAACTCATGTCAAATCCTTCACTCAGCACTGGGTAACGTGGGACCACATGTTGGGAGCCAAGGCTGTAATGAAACTGCGGTCCACTGCTGGCTGAAGTGTAGATGTGATTATTACAACTACAGAAGCTCATCTTGGACCATGAGGCATTGCTGGGAGTGAGAGCCACATATGACCCAGACTTTATGAGTAGAGCCTACGTTTTCAGTAGTGCGCTGACAGCTTTTGCTTTTGTGTTCTCACATGTGTGGTTTGTATAATCTACGATTGAGTTAGGGTTTCTTGGGCTAGAGGTGGCTTTGCCATTCAAGGCTAGACTCATAAGTAAAAATATAAGCACTCAGGTTTCTTTATCCTATAGACAAAAACAATATTAATTGGCTGCTCTTAGTGAATCTACAGCTAATATTTCTCATGCAAAAGTTAGCCAGTGGTTGTGGGTGGTGGTAGGTTGAGACACCATGGCTGAGGTAAAGTCATTTAACTTGTGGGGTATTTTGCCTTTGTTAGGGGACTCCTCCTAAACACTGACCTGTCACCAAGGGCATGACACTTGTCAGGATGAATGTTTGGGAGAGAGGGAACTACCTCAGCTCTGATGCTCAGAGGGAAGGGTGAACACCCCTCTTCTTTCTCCTCTTCTTCGCAACTCACAGAACTAAACCAAAGCAAAGTTGCAGGAGGAACAGAGGAGAAGCGGGTGGGCAGAGGTGGGCATCTATGGCCCTGACCTTCATGGACTTCCAGAAAGGAAACAGGAGATGCTAGCTGTACAACCCTGAGCAGTGGTAACTCAGGAAAGCATCAGGAGGGACTGGAAGCTCTGGGCAATGGTGAGAACCTTGGTGGACCAGAGACTTCATGTAGGGGTATGGATACAAGAGAGAACAGCGGTGTGAGGCTCTGCTTGTCTCAACCCCAGCCCTACTAGGCCTGAGGCAAAGAAGCTGAGAGTTCAGGGGTTGTACCAGAACAGAGCCAATGAACACGGGCTGGACATCTGCAGTGAAGCCTTGCCCTGAAGGTGGTGGTGTAGGAGGCTGTGGTGGGTGATTACTTTAGGGTGGAGCCTTCATCAAGGGGATTAGTGTCTTTCTGAAAGACAGGGCAGGGAGCATCCACTGCATCCCAGCATGTGAGGACGCAGCAGGCAGAGGGCATCTGTGCCAGGAGGAGTACCTGCTGCAGACACCAAGTCTATTGCCCCTTTGCTATCAGGGTTTCTAGCTTCCAGAATAGCTGGGGATAATGTTCTTGTTGGCCTGGTGTTCAGAGTGTGGAATCTGTTCTCATGGCCCCAAATGAGGAAGGGGGGAGGGTGGAATGGGGAGGCTTGGTGCCCTTGCCAGCCTGGCCCTGTGTGGGAAGAGGTGCCCTGGCACCCTCTAGTGAAGGCTGTTGGTTACTGTGACTCATCCACAAGGACATTTGTGCCACCCTTCCCAGGAAGAGGAGCCGCCTGCTGAGTAAACAGACCCAGAGGCAGCAGGGAGCCCCGCCAACACTTGGAGCATGACTCTGCCTTCCTTTTGTGTGCGAGAGCAGGTAGCCAAGAATGACAACCACACGATGGAAGGGCCAACCAGAGCAAATGCTGCTCCTGGAGAAAACGGGTTAGTGAGTCAAAATTATCATCTCAGAGACATCGGCGGGGATACTGTATCCACAAAACCAGGGCAGAAGCCAGGGAAAGGAAACAGCAGAGAAGGCTGCGTGAAGGAAGGTACCGCTGTCAAAATTAAAACACTGAGGGGAAGATGGGAAATGCATGCAACCCAGTTCCCCAGGGATTGGTGTGTGTGTGTGTGTGTGTGTGTGCATGTATACATGTATGCATGGGTGTGTATGTGTGTGTCTGTGCATGTATACATCTATGCATGGTTTTGTGTGTGTGTGTGTGTGTGTGTGTGTGTGTGTGTAAAAATAGATAGTCTGAGTGGACAGCTGGACTTACATATTGAGTGAGAAATCCAAATGTGCCGAGCAGGAGTTTGGAGAGAATGAACCGCCATTGAGATTGGAAGGGAGGTGTCCTGACTCCTACCATTGATGGAACAAACCTTTCTGAAAATGGAGGCTTAAAAAAAAAAAAACTCGACTGTGTCATGTTGCTTAGCTACAGCCAAAATGAGGAGCTAGCAGGACTTCTGCTGGAAGCTATAGAAGAGGCGACTTCCCACCTTTCCCGACATCTAGAGGTCTCCTTCATTCCTTGGCTGGTGACTTCTTCCCTGGCTTCAAGGTGATCTCCAAATCTCTTGTGATCCCCGCCTCTGTTATTACGCCACCTTCTCTTCTACCTACTGCACTATTGTATCTCTCATCTATAACCACATTGTCTGTATCATGTCTGTCTGACTGTCTTAGTTTAGGTTTCCTTGCTGTGAAGAGACTCCACGACCAAGGCAACTCCTATAGAAGAAAGCATTTGATTTGGAGCTGGCTTATAGTTTTCAGCAGTTTAGTCCATTATCATCATGGTGGGAAGATAGCCTGCAGACAGACAGGGTGCTGTGTGCTGGAGGAACCCAGAATTTTCCATCTTGATCTGAAGGCAGCTGAAAGGAGACTGGATTCCACACTGAGCAGAGCTTGAGTATAGAAGACCTCAAAACCTGCCCCCACAGTGACATGCTTCCTTCAACAAACCTGTACCTACTCTAATAAGGCCACACTTCCTAATAGTACTACTCTCCATGGGCTAAGCATTCAAACACATAAGTCTATGGGGGTCATACCTATTCAATCCACCACAATATGTAGTATGTATGTATGTATGTATGTATGTATGTATGTATGTATGTCTACTATCATCTATCTATCCATCACTTACTCTATCTATCCATTACTCTATCTATCCATTCATCCATCCATATATCACCAATCTATCAATCTGTCTTTTTGTTTATCATTTATCTGTCATCCATCCATCCATCCATCGATCCATCCATCCATCCATCCAATCAGTTCTGTTTCTTTAGATAACCCTAACCAATACAGATGCCAAAAAAAGGGTCTTTGAAAAATTGAACCAAGAGCATGGAAGATGGTAACTGTCTGTACACAGATGTTCCTCATTCTTCTGTCACCCATCCACCCATTCATTCATTCATTCATTCTCTCCCATCCCCCCATTGTTGATTAACCTACCAAGAAGTGATCAGAGGCGAGAAAAGCCATGGGAAGTGTAGATAGTTTATGTGTGCACGTCATAAGATACTGTACTTGAGAACTTCAATACTCTAGAGGAAAACTGACCCTCCAGTAAGGCAGTAAGTTGGATTTCTCACCACCATACTCTACCTTTTCTTATACATCTGAAATTAAACAAAAAACAAACAAACAAACAAAAAAACCTCAAACAAACAAAAAACAACTACCCCAAGGAACCCACAAGGAAGAGCAAAGAGACTTGACTGAGATTCCTAGTGGTGTGGTAACATCTCCATCTTGCCTCATTCTATAATACATAGTGGAAAAGTCATAAGCTGGGAGAGGAAAGAAACAGTGTCTTCCTTATGAGTCTCTGGTATAGAAGCCTAGCAAAAACCTCACAGTAGCACTCACCTAAATAAAAGTGATGCAGAGCAGAAACCCTATTACATTGTGGGGTGAAGGGACCAGTGTGTTAAACCTCTCACTCATCCCAACTCCTGGCTCAGTGAAGACATAGCCATTTCTCTCCCAGAGTCCCCAGAATCCTAGACTCCCAACATTGTTTAAAAGTCCAGTTTGAAGCCTCTTCTGAGACTCAAAAAGAGCTATTAGCTCTGAGACTCCTATAAAGCCAGAAAAATAGACCCAACTCTACTTCTCTTAACAACCACATGTGACATGGACTCAGATAGGCTATCTGCAGTCTCCATCCATTCGGGTTGTCCTACTCTTCATGACACCCACCTCCTCTCGTTCCATCTCCCTTGCCAGATGTCAGTCCAATCCCCATCAGGTACTCTCCAGTCATTACATATGACCCAGAGTGTCAGAGTCCTTCTAGCTTGCCTGACTGGGACCCTTCCATTGTTCTCTCTAGCCTTCAGACATAGAACCAGTTCACACTGCCAGGGGAAACTTGTGCCAGTCTCCTTGAACAAACTGCTAAAGGCAGCAGACTGCAGCAGAGAAACAGAAAAGCTGGATAGAGGCTATGCTCCCCAAATACCAGACAGACAGCTATATAATACCAGATCCCAACCCAGCTATAAAGTAACACCACCCCAAGTCTTATAAACACCCCTGTTTAAAGAAGAAAGGTGAATTGAGCAAGAAAGGAAGAAAAAAAAAAACTCCAACAAACTCCACATGTGCAAATCTGAACACACAAGAGCAATGTAAAACCAATAGTATGTCACCTCCAAATAATACAAATCTCACGGGAATGACCCCTAATGACGACAACATGGGAGAGCATCCAGACATGGTCAAACAACTCAGACATGATGAAAATAAAGAGATGAATGCAATAAGGAGATGAAAATGAAATTTGAATTTTTAAAGAAATTTCAAAATGGAAGACATGGAATTCAACCACCATATGTATATATATTTTTAATCCTTTTAAAAATTATTTATTGATCTCATATATGTGGGTACACTGTCGCTGTCTTCAGACACACCAGAAGAGGGCATCAGAGCCCCATTACAGATGGTTGTGAGCCACCATGTGGTTGCTGGGAATTGAACTCAGAACCTCAACCACCATTTTTGTTTTGTTTTGTTTTGTTTTTTGTTTTTTTGTTTTTTGTTTTTTTTTTCCGAGACAGGGTTTCTCTGTGTAGCCCTGGCTGTCCTGGAACTCACTCTGTAGACCAGGCTGGCCTCGAACTCAGAAATCTGCCTGCCTCTGCCTCCTGAGTTCTGGGATTAAAGACGTGTGCCACCACGCCTGGCTCAAGCACCAGTTATTGTTTTTGTGAAACATAGCAGAGTGTGAGGACATTAAGAGTTAACCTTTGCACTATGGGCATAGAAGAAAATAGTGAAGACACAGAGAATATCTTCAGTGAAACCACAGACGAAAGCTTCCCAAGCCACGAGAAGGGGGATGCCTTTCAATATTGAAGAAGCCAAAAGAACACCAGTGATAAACAACTCAATCTTGTGTGCACAATAAAGCTTAAGACATGATTACATCAAGACTTTGTAAAGTACATGTGACATGTTCCATAAAGATGAGTGTACTGACTGGTTTTGTGTGTCAACTTGACACAGGCTGAAGTTATCACAGAGAAAGGAGATTCAGTTAGGGAAATGCCTCCATGAGATCCAGCTGTAGGGCATTTTCTCAATTAGTGATCTAGGGGGAAAGGCCCCTTGTGGGTGGGACCATTTCTGGGCTGGTAGTCTTGGGTTCTATAAGAGAGCAGGCTGAGCAAGCCAGGGGAGGCAAGCCAGTAAAGAACATCCCTCCATGGCCTCTGCATCATCTCCTGCTTTCTGACCTGCTTGAGTTCCAGTCCTGCATCCTTTGGTGATCAACAGCAGTATGGAAATGTAAGCCGAATAAACCCTTTCCTCCCCAACTTGCTTCTTGGTCATGATGTTTGTGCAGGAATAGAAACTCTGACTAAGACAGATGAGTTCTATAGATTGTCTATATGTGACTCCTTCTATAAAGATGGGTTCTATAGATTGACAAGCTCATAATAAGGATTTGAGGAGAACCTGGTGTGGTCTCAGCTACACAGTGTAAAGGACACCTGATTCTCAGCCATATCTGCTCCCAGCTACATTAAAAAACAGAAACCAAACTACCATCTCACCTTGCTGGATTCATTACTCCGCCAGTGATGTTGGTCACAGAGAACCCTGCAGAGCACACCAAATAGAAAAGATCAGAAAATAAATTCTCCCTGGCATATTATAGTTCTAAGATAAAACACGGAACAAAGAGAGTTCATTGAAATCTTAATGGTGAAACATCAAGTTAGGTATAAAGGAAAGTCCATTAGAATACCACTCCATAGATGTTTCAACAGAACCTTTTTTAAAATTTTATTTATTTATTTATTTATTTATTTATTTATTTATTTATTTATTTATTTATTGTATACGAGTACACACAAGACACACCGGAAGAGGGCATCCGATCCCATTACAGATGGTTGTGAGCCACCATGTGGTTGCTGGGAATTGAACTCAGAACCTCTGGAAGAGCAGTCAGTGCTCTTAACCGCTAAGCCATTTACATTTCAAATGTTAACCCCTTTCCTGGTTTCCCCTCCGAAAAACACCCTTCACCTCCCCGCCCTCCTCACCAACCCACTCTTGCTTCCTGGCCCTGGCATTCCCCCACACTGGGGCAAAGAGCCTTCATAGGACAAGGGGCCTCTCTTCCCATTTATGTCCAACTAGGCCATCCTCTGCTGCATATGCAGCTGGAGCCATGAGTCCCACCATGTGTGCTCTTTGGTTGGTGGATTAGTTCCTGGGAGCTCTGGGGATACAGGTTAGTTCATATTGTTGTTCCCCCTATGGGGCTGCAAACCCCTTCAGCTCCTTAGGTCCTTTCTCTAGAAAGTTTTTTTTTTTTTCTTTTTCTTTCTTTCTTTCTTTCTTTGTTTGTTTCTTTCTTTCTCTCTCTCTCT